>NC_137104.1:11311255-11313755 GCF_949357685.1 Gobio gobio
CAGTGCGCACTGTTTCTGAACTTCCTGAAATGCCTCCATTGTAGTCTTGAGTTTTCTTCCGGAAACGTACACGTCACATTATTCCTTATTTCAATGTGACCTCATGAGAATACGTGTATATTTTTACGTAAAGTGTAGTTCTACCACACGTACATTAATTTATGTTTACATACACACTGAAATTTAATTGAAAATATTGACCTATTGACAGCACTAAAACGAAAAATATCTATGTATTGACAGCACTAAAACGTAAAATATCTATGTATTGACAGCACTAAAACGTAAAATATTGACGTGTTGACAGCACTAACACGTAAAATAGACGTATTGACAGCACTTAAACGTAAAATATAGATATATTGACAACACTAAAACGTAAAATATTGACACTAAAATGTAACATATTGACGTATTGACAGCACTAAAACATAAAATATTGACACTAAAATGTAAAATTTTGACGTATTGACAGGACTAAAACATAAAATATCGACATCACTAAAACGTAAAATATTGACAGCACTAAAGCGTAAAATATTGACAGCACTAAAAATGTAAAATATTGACAGCACTAAAACGTAAAATATCGACAGCACTAAAACATACAATATTGATAACACTAAAAACGTAAAATATTGACAGCACTAAAATGTAAAATATTGACAGCACTAAAACGTAAAATATCGACAGCATTAAAACGTAAAATATTGACAACACTAAAAACGTAAAATATTGACAGTACTAAAACGTAAAATATTGACAACACTAAAAACGTAAAATATTGACAGTACTAAAACGTAAAATATTGACAACACTAAAAACGTTAAATATTGACAGCACTAAAATGTAAAATATTGACAACACTAAAAATGTAAAATATTGACAGCACTAAAACGTAAAATATTGACAACACTAAAAAGTAAAATATTGACTGCACTAAAACGTAAAATATTGACATATTGACAGCACTAAAATGTAAAATATCGATAACACTAAAACGTAAAATATTGACAACACTAAAATGTAAAATATTGACAGCACTAAAACGTAAAATATTGACATATTGACAGCACTAAAATGCAAAATATTGACATATCGACAGCACTAAAACGTAAAATATTGACATATCGACAGCACTAAAATGTAAAATATTGACATATCGACAGCACTAAAACATAAAATATTGACAGCACTAAAACGTAAAATATTGACACATTGACAGCACTAAAATGTAAAATATTGACATATTGACAGCACTGAAACGTAAAATATTAACATATCGACAGCACTAAAACGTAAAATATCGACAGCACTAAAACGTAAAATATCGACAGCACTGAAACGTAAAATATTGACAGCACTAAAACGTAAAATATTGACAGCACTAAAACGTAAAATATTGACAGCACTAAAACGTAAAATATTAACATATCGACAGCACTAAAACTTAAAATATTGACAGCACTAAAAATGTAAAATATTGACAGCACTAAAAACGTAAAATATTGACAGCACTAAAACCTAAAATATTGACAGCACTAAAACGTAAAATATTGACAGCACTAAAACAAAATATCGACAGCACTAAAACGTTAAATATCGACAGCACTAAAAGTTAAAATATGGACAGCACTAAAATGTAAAATATTGACATATTGACAACAATAAAATTAAAAATATTGACAGCACTAAAACAAAATATCATCAGCACTTAAACGTAAAATATTGACAGCATTAAAACTTAAAATATTGACAGCACTAAAGCGTAAAATATCGACAGCACTAAAACGTAAAATATTAACAGCACTAAAACTTAAAATATTGACATCCCTAAAACAAAATATCAACAGCACTAAAATTTAATATATTGACAGCACTAAAACGTAAAATATTGACAGCACTAAAACGTAAAATATCGACAGCACTAAAACGTAATAAATATTGACAGCACTAAAACGAAAAATATTGACAGCACTAAAACGTAAAATTTTGACAGCACTAAAACGTAATAAATATTGACAGCACTAAACGTAAAATATTGACATACTGTATTGACAGCACAACGTAAAATATTGATAGCACTAAAACTTAAAATAATGACAGCACTAAAACAAAATATCGACAGCACTAAAACGTAAAATATCGACAGCACTAAAACGTAAAATATCGACAGCAAATTTAAAACTTGCGATTAATCGCGATTAATTACAGGAACATTTTTTTGATTAATTCTTTTTTTTTTTTTTATGATTCCCAGCACTAATACAAATATTAAACAAATATTGTATAGCTTTTTCATTCTTTATAATAATAATGCATTTATGTGGGTGTGTGTATGTGTCTGTAGTGTATCTGTGCTGTCTGTCTGTTTGCTCTACACCAATCCTTTTGGTACTACCTTTAGGTCACGGCCTTGTGGCTACCTTGGAGTAATGTTACACGGTCCATTTTTCGAAGTTTGACGAGCATCTGCTTTGACAGAGCAAAAGGTGACATG
>NC_137104.1:11918755-12126255 GCF_949357685.1 Gobio gobio
TTTTTGCCCGATCAGAACCAAACCAGTCTAGGACAATTCTCTGGACTCTCTAAATTAATAATTATCGAAAAAAAGTTGAACTTTTGCATTTGGATGGCTATAACAGGGTCATTTAGAAAAGGGGCGTAGCAAAATTCACTCAAAAGCCTATAAATCCTAAAGGAAAACTCAAAACTTCACGAAAATTGGTGGGCATATGTGACATAACATGCTGAAGAAGCATGCAAAGTTTCATGGAGATCGGACCATAGTTGGCACTATAACTGTTAAAAAGCTTTTAAAACCATATGTTTCCTCTGGTAAATTGCCTATATTGCCTGTAAATTGACTTTTCCATCTATTATTTCAGTGTTTAAAATCTTGTTAAATAAAACTTAATGTATTTTGATGCTTGTGTGCTTAAAGGCCTTAAAGGCTTGAACCCCGCTAAATGCTGCTTGCAGCTTTAATTAGGGGTTCAAGCACGAAGTGCTGAAACCCTATTGTAATTGTACTGATTTTTATTATTATTATTATTATTCTCCGCTAAAACGCATCGTGCAGCCCAAACCGTAAGTGCTAGAGACTTGAAACTTGGTCACAAGGTAGTACAAAAATCGAGGAGAGGTTATCAAAATATGAGCCTGATTGGCCAATAGGTGGCGCTATAGCGCAAAAAACAAAAAAACTGCACTATTTTGCTTATATCTCAATAACCCTTTGTCCCAGATCCAAGTGTCTTACATCATTGGAATCCTTGGCTCAAGCCGAACAAAAAATATAGCAGGTTTTTTATTTCCGGTATGCAAATTTTCCCGCCATTTTGGATTTTGTCCAAAACCTACTTTTGCGAACTAGTCCCTGGATTTTTGCCCGATCGGAACCAAACCAGTGCAGAAATGTTCTCTGGAGTCTGAATATCAATAATTATCAAAAAAAAGTTTAAATTTCGATTAACGGTTGCTAAGGGGCCTCAAAACGTCAAAATGGGCGGAGCATAATATTTAAAAAAAGCTATAACTTAGGAAGTAAATGAGATAACTTCACCAAACTTGGTACACATGTGTATATGCTGAGTTTTTGGTCACGATAAAAAAATCGCGATGATTGGGCTCTAGGTGGCGCTATAACACGAAAAAAACATGAAAATGGCTATAACCACCCGACCGCTAGTCCGATTGACTTGAAAATTTGTATGCAGTGTCTTGGTCCAAGGTACCATATATGTCTATGAGGACATTGGCGTATCTCAAAAAACATGGCTGCTATCGGCCAATGAAGTTTGAGCACCTCTAAGACAAGGTTAACGGAGACCGATCGGAATGAAGCTCGGTGAGCGTCTTTGACTCATGACCCTAGAGGTCTGTAAGAATTTTGAAAGAAATCGGCCACTAGTTGGCGCTAACGAGTTTTATGGCTCTGTAATCACGTGGTGTTGCACACATCAACCAAATATACATATCATATGATAGGTCTCCTCATGTTGAACAACTTTGCTTCTAGAAGTATTGCTGTCAATCAAATCGTTCATTCAATATTTGTAATTATGTTTAAAACCTACTTTTGCGAACTAGTCCCTGGATTTTTTCCCGATCAGAATCAAACCAGTCTAGGACAATTCTCTGGACTCTCTAGATCAATAATTATCGAAAAAAAGTTAAACTTTTGCATTTGGATGGCTATAACAGGGTCATTTAGAAGAGGGACGTAGCAAAATACACTCAATAGCCTATAAATCCTAATGGAAAACTCAAACCTTCACGAAAATTGTTAAGTATATGTGACATAACATGTTGAAGAAGCATGCAAAGTTTCATGGAGATCGGACCATAGTTGGCGCTATAACTGTTAAAAAGCTTTGAAAACCATGTATTCCCTATGGTGAATTGCCTGTATTGGCTGTAAATGGTATTTTCCATCTCTGTAATCAGGTGGGGTTAAAAACATCCACATAATATGCATATATTATGATAGATCTCCACATGCTAAACAACTTTGCCTCAAGAACCAATACTGGCAATCAAATCGTTATTTAAATATTCACAACTATGTTAAAAACCTCTTTTTGTAAACTAGTCCTAGGTTTTTTGCCCAATCGAACCAAACCACTGCAGTACAATTCTCTGGACTATTTAGAGCAATAATTATATATATAAATAAAAAAGTTCAACTTTTGCATCTGAATGGTTATAACAGGGTAATTTCAAGATGTGGCCTTGACCAAGTGTCCCCGAATGCCTATATCTATTCAATGAATGCTCAGATCTACTTAAAAAACAAGTCAGAACATGTATCCTATAACTCTAAACAAGCATGAAAAATTTCAGACAAATTGGACAATATTTGCCTCTATAACAGTTAAAAAGATTGAAATTACAGAGTTCTGGTATATTAAGCCAATAAGTGGTCGTTTGCTGCCCCCCGCTGTTCATTTTATTGTACTACACACAAAATAATATTATTCTGCCATAAAACGCATCGTGCAGCCCAAACCGTAAGGGCTGGAACTTTGAAACTTTGTCAGATGGTAGTACACAAATCGAGGAGAGGTTATCAAATTATGAGCCAGATTGGCCAATAGGTGGCGCTAAAGCAATCAATTGCGCGAAACCACTCATAACTCCTAAACCGTATGTCGTAGACTCAAGTGTCTTATATCATTGGAAAGGTGAGTCCATGACGAACAAAATGTATATCTCCGATTTCATTTCCGCCGTGATAGATTTTCCGCCATTTTGAATTTTGTCAAAAAACTACTTTTGCAAACTAGTCCTAGGTTTTGCGCTTGATCGGAACCAAACCAGTGCAGAAATGTTCTCTGGAGTCTGAATATCAATAATTATCGAAAAAAAGTTGAAATTTCTATTCACGGTTGCTAAGGGGCGTAAAACGAATGTTGTGGGAGGAGCCTATTTTAATAAAATGGCTATAACTCAAGAACAAAATGAGATATCTTCACCAAACTTGGTACACATGTTTATGGGCTCATTCCTCGGTCTCGATATAAAAATCGCGACGATTGAACACTTGGTGGCGCTATAACACGAAAAAAAACAGGAAAAGGGCTATAACCACCCGACCGCTAGTCTGATTGACTTGAAAATTGGTATGCAGTGTGTTGGTCCAAGGTACCATGCATGTCTATAAGGACATTGGCGTATCTCAAAAAACATGGCCGCCACAGCCAATTAAATTTGAGCACCTATTAGACAAGGTTAACGGAGTCCGATCAGAACGAATCTCAATGGGCATGTTTGACTCATGGCCCTAGAGGTCTATAAGAATTTTGAAAGAAATCAGCCACTAGTTGGCGCTAACGAGTTGTATGGCTCTGTAATCACGTGGTGTTGCACACATCCACAAAATATGCATATCATTTGATAGATCTCCTCATATTGAACAACTTTGCCTCTAGAACCATTGCTGTCAATCAAATTGTTCATTAAATATTTGCAATTATGTTAAAAACCTACTTTTGCGAACTAGTCCCTGGTTTTTTGCCCGATCGGACCCAAACCAGTCTAGGACAATTGTCTGGACTCTCTAGATTATTAATTATCAAAGAAAAGTTCAACTTTTGCATTTGAATGGCTATAGCAAGGTGATTTAGAAGAGGGACATAGCAAAACACACTCAATAGCCTATAAATCTTAAAGGAAAACTCAAAACTTCACGAAAATTGGTGGGCATGTGTGACATTAGATCCTTAACAAGCATACAAAGCTTTATAGAGATCGGACCATAGGTGGCGCTATAACTTTTAAAAACCATATGTTTCCTATGGTAAATTGCCTATATTGCCTGTAATTTGAGTTTTCCATCTATTATTTCAGTGTTTAAAATCTTGCTAAATAAAACTTAATGTATTTTGATGCTTGTGTGCTTAAAGGCCTTAAAGGCTTGAACCCCGCTAAATGCTGCTTGCAGCTTTAATTATTAGGGGTTCAAGCACGAAGTGCTGAAACCCTATTGTAATTGTAAGGGTTTTTATTATTATTATTCTCCGCTAAAACGCATCGTGCAGCCCAAACCGTAAAGGCTGGAGCATTGAAACTTTGTCAGATGGTAGCCCAAAAATCGAGGAGAGGTTATCAAATTATGAGCCAAATTGGCCTATAGGTGGCGCTATAGCAATCAATTGCGCGAAACTGCTCATAACTCCTAAACCGTAAGTCATAGACTCAAGTGTCTTATATCATTGGAAAGCTGAATACCTGACGTAAATAATGTATATCTCCGATTTCATTTCCGGTAGGCAAATTTTTCCGTCATTTTGAATTTTGTTGAAAAACTACTTTTGCGAACTAGTCCCTGGATTTTAACCTGATCGGAACCAAACCAGTGCAGAAATGTTCTCTGGAGTCTGAATATCAATAATTATCGAAAAAAAGTTGAAATTTCGATTCACGGTTGCTAAGGTGCGGAAAACGAATGTTGTGGGAGGAGCCTATTTTACTAAAATGGCTATAACTCAAGAACAAAATGAGATATCTTTACCAAACTTGGTACACATGTGTATGGGCTGAGTCTTTGGTCACGATAAAACAATCGCGACGATTGAACACTTGGTGGCGCTATAACACAAAAAAAACATGAAAATGGCTATAACCACCCGACCGCTAGTCCAATTGACTTGAAAATTGGTATGCAGTGTCTTGGTCCAAGGTACCATATATGTCTATGAGGACATTGGCGTATCTCAAAAAACATGGCCGCTATCGGCTAATGAAGTTTGAGCACCTCTAAGACAAGGTTAACGGAGGCCGATCGGAATGAAACTCGGTGGGCATGTTTGACTCATGGCCCTAGAGGTCTGTAAGAATTTTGAAAGAAATCGGCCTCTAGTTGGCGCTAACGAGTTTTATGGCCCTGTAATCACGTGGTGTTGCACACATAAACCAAATATACATATCATATGATAGGTCTCCTCATGCTGAATAACTTTGCCTCTAGAAGCATTGCTGTCAATCAAAGCGTTCATTAAATATTTGCAATTATGTTTAAAACCTACTTTTGCGAACTAGTCCCTGGATTTTTGCCTGATCGGAACCAAACCAGTCTAGGACAATTCTCTGGACTCTCTAGATTAATAATTATTGAAAAAAAATTGAACTTTTGCATTTGGATGGCTATAACAGGGTCATTTAGAAGAGGGGCGTAGCAAAATACACTATACAGCTTATAAATCCTAAAGGAAAACTCAAAACTTCACGAAAATTGTTATGTATATGTGACATAACATGCTGAAGAAGCATGCAAAGTTTTATGGAGATCGGACCATAGGTTGCGCTATTACTGTTAAAAAGCTTTGAAAACCATGTATTCCCTATGGTGAATTGCCTGTATTGGCTGTAAATGGTATTTTCTATCTCTGTAATCAGGTGGGGTAAAAAACATCCACATAATGTGCAGAAATTATGATAGATCTCTTCATACTGAACAACTTTGCCTCAAGAACCAATACTGTCAATCAAATTGTTATTTATTTATTCACAATTATGTTAAAAACGTATTACCTAAAATTGCCACCAGATGGCAGCAGAAGACCACTCATTGGTTCATTCTGCTTACTAAGCATATTTAAACTTTATAAAATCATTATAATAAATGTTGCAAATGACATTTTGTCAATGTTTATCAATTAATTTGTTCATTTGATTAATGTTTTTACAATAATTATTAAATTACAATTAAAATAATGCCTGAAAATATGTTTTAAAGGGGAAAACCTGGAATAAGCTATTTGTTACCCATCATTTATTTCAAATATCTATATCTCCAACAAAATGTACATGTGAGTTAAGCATGTTTGAAGACATTAACTTGGAAAATGTGCCCATTAAATGAAAAACAGACATTTAAAATGAAAATGAGCCAATGAGTGGTTCTCTGCTGCCACCTGCTGGGCTTAAATGGTCATTTTGTCATACTATTTACTTATCATGTTCTATAATTCCTATTTAGACATTATAAAGTCACTATTACAATATTTACAATTACATTTTGTCAAATTAATTTATTTCAAATATATTATAGCGTATTACCTAAAATTGCCACCAGATGGCAGCAGAAGACCACTCATTGGCTTACGGTATCCTCTAAACTAATATTGTTCAATCATATTTAAACTGTGATCGTGCAGACCAAAGCGTAAATGCTAGAGACTTGAAACTTTATCAGATGGTAGTACAATAATCGAGGCTAATGTTGTCAGAGTATGAACCCGATTGGCCAATAGGTGGCGCTACAGCAATCAAAAGGGCGAAATGGCTCATAACTCCTAAAACCTATGTCGTAGACTCAAGTGTCTTATATCATTGGAAAGGTGAGTCCATGACGAACAAAACGTATATCTCCGATTTCATTTCCGCCATGAAAGATTTTCCGCCATTTTGCATTTTGTCAAAAACTACTTTTGCAAACTAGTCCTAGGTTTTTTGCCCGATCGGAACCAAACCAGTGTCGAAATGTTCTCTGGTGTCAGATTATCAATAATTATCAAAAAAACGTCGAAATTTATATTCACGGTTGTTAAGGAGCGTAAAAATATTTGTTCAGGGCGGAGCCTATTTACTAAAAAAGCTATAACTCAAGAACAAAATGAGATATCTTTACCAATCTTGGTAGACATGTGTATAGGCTGAGTCTTTGGTCACGATCAAAAAATCGCGACGATTTAACACTTGGTGGCGCAATAACGTGAAAAAACATGAAAATGGCTTTAACCACCCGACCGCTAGTCTGATTGACTTGAAAATTGGTATGCAGTGTCTTGGTCCAAGGTACCAAGTATGTCTATGAGGACATTGGCGTATCTCAAAAAACATGGCTGCCACAGCCAATTAAATTTGAGCACCTATTAGACAAGTCTCATGGCCCTAGAGGTCTTGTAAGAATTTTGACAGAAATCGGCCACTACTTTGCGCTAATGAGTTTTATGGCTCTGAAATCACATCCACGAAATATGCATATCATTTGATATATTCTAAGGGAAAACTCAAAACTTCACGAAAATTGGTGGGCATATGTGTCATAACATCCTTAACAAGCATGCAAAGTTTTATAGAGATCGGACCATAGGTGGCGCTATAACTATTAAAAACCTTTTAAAACCATATGTTTTCTATGGTAAATTGCCTATATTGCCTGTAAATTGACTTTTCCATCTATTAGTTCAGTGTTTAAAATCTTGCTAAATAAAACTTAATGTCTTTTGATGCTTGTGTGCTTAAAGGCCTTAAAGGCTTGAACCCCGCTAAATGCTGCTTGCAGCTTTAATTATTATTATTATTATTATTCTGCCGTAAAACGCATCGTGCAGCCCAAACCGTAAGTGCTGGAGCTTTGAAACTTTGTCAGATGGTAGTACAAAAATCGAGGAGAGGTTATCAAATTATGAGCCAGATTGGCCTATAGGTGGCGCTATAGCAATCAATTGCGCGAAACTGCTCATAACTCCTAAACCGTATGTCGTAGACTCAAGTGTCTTATATCATTGGAAAGGTGAGTCCCTGACGAACAAAACGTATATCTCCGATTACATTTCCGTCATAATAGATTTTCCGCCATTTTGAATTTTGTCAAAAAACTACTTTTGCGAACTAGTCCCTGGATTTTTGCCCGATCGGAACCAAACCAGTGCAGAAATGTTCTCTGGAGTCTGATTATCAATAATTATCGAAAAAAAGTATAAATTTCTCTTCAAGGTCGCAAAGGGGCGGAAAACGAATGTTGTGGGAGGAGCCTATTTTACTAAAATGGCTATAACTCAAGAACAAAATGAGATATCTTTACCAAACTTGGTACACGTGTGTATGGGCTGAGTCTTTGGTCACGATAAAACAATCGCGACGATTGACCACTTGGTGGCGCTATAACACGAAAAAAACATGAAAATGGCTATAACCACCTGACCGCTAGTCCGATTGACTTGAAAATTGGTATGCAGTGTTTTGGTCCAAGGTACCATATATGTCTATGAGGACATTGGCGTATCTCAAAAAACATGGCTGCTATCGGCTAATGAAGTTTGAGCACCTCTAAGACAAGGTTAACGGAGGCCGATCGGAATGAAACTTGGTGGGCATCTTTGACTCATGGCCCTAGAGGTCTGTAAGAATTTTGAAAGAAATCGGCCACTAGTTGGCGCTAACGAGTTTTATGGCTCTGTAATCACGTGGTGTTGCACACATCAACCAAATATACACATCATATGATAGGTCTCCTCATGTTGAACAACTTTGCCTCTAGCAGCATTGCTGTCAATCAAACCGTTCATTAAATATCCGCGATTATGTTTAAAACCTACTTTTGCGAACTAGTCCCTGGATTTTTGCCCGATGGGAACCAAACCAGTCTAGAACAATTCTCTGGACTCTCTAGATTAATAATTATCGAAAAAAAAGTTGAACTTTTGCATTTGGATGGCTATAACAGGGTCATTTAGAAGAGGAGCTTAGCAAAATACACTCAAAAGGCTATAAATCCTAAAGGAAAACTCAAAACTTCACGAAAAATGTTATGTATATGTATCATAACATGCTGAAGAATCCTGCAAAGTTTCATGGAGATCGGACCATAGGTGGCGCTATAACTGTTAAAACGCTTTGAAAACCATGTATTCCCTATGGTGAAATGCCTGTATTGGCTGCAAATGGTATTTTCCATCTCTGTAATCAGGTGGGGTTAAAAACATCCACATAATATGCATAAATTATGATAGATCTCCTCATACTGAACAACTTTGCTTCAAGAACCAATACTGTCAATCAAATCGTTATTTAAACATTCACAATTATGTTAATAACCTCATTTTGCAATCTAGTCCTAGATTTTTTTGCCCGATCGGAACCAAACCACTGTAGTACGATTCTCTGGACTCTTTAGAGCAATAATTATTTAAAATAAAGTTAAACTATTGCATCTGAATGGCTATAACATTATTTCAAGGTGTGGCCTTGGCCAAGTGTCCCCAAATGCCTATATCTATTCAATGAATGCTCAGATATTCTTAAAAACAAGTCAGAACATGTGTACTATGCCTCTAAACAAGCATGAAACATTTCAGACAGATAGGACAATATTTGCCTCTATAACAGTTAAAAAGCTGAAAATTATGAAAATAATGGTATATTAAGCCAATAAGTGGTCGTTTGCTGCCCCCCGCTGTTCATTTTATTGTACTACACTCTAATATTGATCTACAAGTCATATTCAGCTTAAAATAAATCACTATTTTAACATTTGCAATCACATTTAGTTAAAATTAATCTATTAAGTATTACTATTGACAATTGTCACATTGAGAAATGTGAATCTTGAAGGAGACTTGCAGGAAACATTTTGTTTACTGCAACATCATATAGTTAAAATGTCTGTATCTACAACAAAATGTGTGTGTGTAGTCCTATGTTTCTGAATACATTTTTAAAAATCTGATTAATAGTTACAAAGAGCTATGTTAAATGATTATAGACCATAGCATTAAAAAAGTGTGTGTGTGTGTGTGTGTGTGTGTGTGTGTGTCTGGCCTTGACCAAGTGTCCCCAAATGCCTATATCTATTCAATGAATGCTCAGATATTCTTAAAAACAAGTCAGAACATGTGTACTATTCCTCTAAACAAGCATGAACATTTTCAGAAAGATCGGACATTATTTGCCTCTATAACAGTTAAAAAGGTGAAAATTACAGGGTTCATATGACAATAATGGTATATTAAGCCAAAAAGTGGTCGTTTGCTGCCCCCCGCTGTTCATTTTATTGTACTACACTCTAATATTGATCTATAAGTCATATTCAGACTTTAAAAAAATCACTATTTTAACATTTACAATCACATTTAGTCAAAATTAATCTATTAAGTATGACTATTGACAATTGTCACATTGAGAAATGTGAATCTTGAAGGAGACTTGCAGGAAACATTTTGTTTACTGCAACATAAAGTTCAAATGTCTGTATCTACAACAAAATGTGTGTGGGTGGTCCTATGTTTCTGAATACATTTTTAATAATCTGATTAATAGTTACAAAGAGTTATGTGAAATGATTATAGACCATAGAATTAAAAAAGTGTGTGTGTGTGTGTGTGTGTGTGTATAAGCATGCAGAATGGAATTAGCATGGAAGACCAATTTGATATATAAGTGATTTTATAATGTCTATTGCAAAGCAACTGTGAAAAGACTTTATTAATAAGTAGAATGTCCAGCAGAGGGCAGCAGAAGACCACTTATTGACTCACTTTCCTTTTAAAGTTAATAATTTTCAACAGTGACAAAAGCAATTACTATTATAACATACTCATATTTTGTCAGATTTTATCTCTTCATTTGTACTGTCACTTCACATAATTACTAGCAATGTGGTAAATCATGGTAAATCACATTAGAATCATGGTTAATCATAGTAAATAATACTAGAACGTGGTGTATTTCACAAAAAAATGTGACATGCTCATAGACCATTAAAATATATTTTCACAATAACATATTACAAAAACTGTGTGTGTGTGTGTGTGTGTGTGTGTGTGTGTGTGTGTGTGTGTGTGTGTGTGTGTGTGTGTGTGTGTGTGTGTGTGTGTGTGGGTGTGTGTGTGTGTGTGTGTGTGTTTGTGTGTGTGTGTGTAATGTAACAACTGGTTTGAAGCCTGTTTCAGAGCCTATTTTACTAAAAGGGCTATAACTCAGGAACAAAATGAGATATCTTCACCAAACTTGGTACACATGTGTATGGGCTGAGTCTTTGGTCACGGTACAAAGAATTGTGAGGATTGAACACTTGGTGGCGCTATAACATGAAAAAAAACATGAAAAGGGCTATAACCACCTGACTGCTAGTCCGATTGACTTGAAAGTTGGTATGCAGTGTCTTGGTCCGAGGTACCATGCATGTCTGTGAGGAAATTGGCGAAGCTCAAAAAACATGGCCGCCATTGGCCAATGAAATTTGAGCACCTATTAGACAAGGTTAACAGGATCGGAACAAAACTTGGTGAGCATGTTTGACTCATGGTCCTAGAGGTCTGTAATAATTTTTTAAGAAATTGGCCACTAGTAGGCGCCAACGAATTTTATGGCTCTGTAATCACGTGATGTTTCACATATTCCCACAATATTGATATAATTTGATAGATCTCCTCAAACTGAACAACTTTGCCTCTAGAAACATTGCTGTCAATCAAATCGTTCATTTAATATTCGAAATTATGTTAAAAACCTACTTTTGCAAACTAGTCCCGTTTTTTTTGCCCGATCGGAACCAAACCAGTCTAGGACAATTCTCTGGACTCTCTAGATTAATAATTATCAAAAAAGTTGAACTTTTGCATTTGGATGGCTATAACAGGGTCATTTAGAAAAGAGGCGTGGCAAAATACACTCAAAAGCCTATAAATTCTAAGGGAAAGCTCAAAACTTCACGAAAATTGGTGGGCACATGTAACATTAGATCCTTAACAAGCATTAAACGTTTTATAGAGATCGGACCATAGGTGGCGCTATAACTGTTAAAAACCTTTTAAAACCATGTTTCCTATGGTAAATTGCCTGTAAATTGACTTTTCCATCTATTATTTCAGTGTTTAAAATCTTGCTAAATAAAATGTAATGTCTTTTGATGCTTGTGTGCTTAAAGGCCTTAAAGGCTTGAACCCCGCTAAATGCTGCTCGCAGCTTTAATTATTATTATTATTATTATTATTCAGACCTAAAACGCATCGTGCAGACCAAACTGTAAGGGCTAGAGACTTGAAACTTGGCCAATAGGTAGTACAAAAATCGAGGAGAGGTTATCAAATTATGACCCCGATTGGCCTATAGGTGGCGCTATAGCAATCAATTGTGCGAAACTGCTCATAACTCCTAAACCGTATGTCGTAGACTCAAGTGTCTTATATCATTGGAAAGCTGAATACCTGACATAAAAAACGTATATCTCCGATTCCATTTCCGGTATGCAAATTTTTCCGCCATTTTGAATTTTGTCAAAAAACTACTTTTGCGAACTAGTCCTAGGTTTTTTGTCCGATCAGAACCAAACCAGTGCCAAAATATTTTCTGGAGTCTGAATATTAATAATCATTGAAAAAAAGTCATAATTTGGATTCACGGTTGTTAGGGGGCTTAAAATTGATGTTCAGGGCGGAGCCTATTTTACTAAAAAGGCTATAACTCTAGATCAAAATAAGATATCTTCACCAAATTTGGTACACATATGTATGGGCTCAGTCTTTGGTCACGATAAAACAATCGCGACGATTGGCCACTTGGTGGCGCTATAACATGAAAATAACATGAAAAAGGCTATGACCACCTGACCATTAGTCCAATTGACTTGAAAATTGGTATGCAGTGTCTTGGTCCAAGGTAGCATATATGTCTATGAGGAAATTGGCGTATCTCAAAAAACATGGCCGCCACAGCCAATTAAATTTGAGCACCTATTAGACAAGGTTAACAGAGGCCGATCGGAACGAAACTCGATGGGCATGTTTGACTCATGGTCTTAGAGGTCTGTAAGAATTTTGAAAGAAATCGGCCACTAGTTGGCGCTAACGAGTTTTGAGGCTCTGTAATCACGTGGTGATGTACACATCCCCGAAATATGCATATCATTTGATAGATCTCCTCATACTGAACAACTTTGCCTCATGAACTTTTGCTGTCAATCAAATCGTTCATTAAATATTTGTGATTATGTTTAAAACCTACTTTTGCGAACTAGTCCCTGGATTTTTGCCCGATCAAAATCAAATCAGTCTAGGACAATTCTCTGGACTCTATAGATCAATAATTATTGAAAAAAAGTTGAACTTTTTTATTTGGATGGCTATAACAGGGTCATTTAGAAGAGGGGCGTAGCAAAATACACTCAAAAGCCTATAAATCCTAAAGGAAAACTCAAAACTTCACGAAAATTGTTATGTATATGTGACATAACATGCTGAAGAAGCATGCAAAGTTTCATGGAGATCGGACCATAGGTGGCGCTATAACTGTTAAAAAGCTTTGAAAACCATGTATTCCCTATGGTGAATTGCATGTATTGGCTGTAAATGGTATTTTTCCATCTCTGTAATCTGATGGGGTAAAAAACATCCACATAATATGCAGAAATTATGGTAGATCTCCTCATACTGAACAACTTTGCCTCAAGAACCAATACTGTCAATCAAATTGTTATTTATTTATTTATTTATTCACAATTATGTTAAAAACGTATTACCTAAAATTGCCACCAGATGGCAGCAGAAGACCACTCATTGGTTCATTCTGCTTACTAAGCATATTTAAACTTTATAAAATCATTATAATAAATGTTGCAAATGACATTTTGTCAATGTTTATCAATTAATTTGTTCATTTGATTAATGTTTTTACAATAATTATTAAATTACAATTAAAATAATGCCTGAAAATATGTTTTAAAGGGGAAAACCTGGAATAAGCTATTTGTTACCCATCATTTATTTCAAATATCTATATCTCCAACAAAATGTGCATGTTAAGCACGTTTGAAGACATTAACTTGGAAAATGTGCCCATTAAATGAAAAACAGACATTTAAAATGAAAATGAGCCAATGAGTGGTTCTCTGCTGCCACCTGCTGGGCTTAAATGGTCATTTTGTCATACTATTTACTTATCATGTTCTATAATTCCTATTTAGACATTATAAAGTCACTATTACAATATTTACAATTACATTTTGTCAAATTAATTTATTTCAAATATATTATGGCGTATTACCTAAAATTGCCACCAGATGGCAGCAGAAGACCACTCATTGGCTTATCCTCTAAACTAATATTGTTCAATCATATTTAAACTGTGATCGTGCAGACCAAAGCGTAAATGCTAGAAACTTGAAACTTTATCAGATGGTAGTACAAAAAGTGAGGCTAATGTTGTCAGAGTATGAACCCGATTGGCCAATAGGTGGCGCTACAGCAATCAAAAGCGCAAAATGGCTCATAACTCCTAAACCGTATGTCGTAGACTCAAGTGTCTTATATCATTGGAAAGGTGAGTTCATGACGAACAAAACACATATCTCCGATTTCATTTCCGCCATGATAGATTTTCCGCCATTTTGAATTTTGTCAAAAAACTACTTTTGCAAACTAGTCCTAGGTTTTTTGCCGGATCGGAACCAAACCAGTGTCAAAATGTTCTCTGGAGTCAGATTATCAATAATTATCAAAAAAAGTCGAAATTTATATTCACGGTTGTTAAGGAGCATAAAAATAATCGTTCAGGGGGGAGCCTATTTACTAAAAGGGCTATAACTCAGGAACAAAATGAGATATCTTCACCAAACTTGGTACACATGTGTATAGGCTGAGTCTTTGGTCACGATAAAAAAATCGCGACGATTTAACACTTGGTGGCACAATAACGTGAAAAAACATCAAAATGGCTTTAACCACCTGACCGCTAGTCCGATTGACTTGAAAATTGGTATGCAGTGTCTTGGTCCAAGGTACAAAGTATGTCTATGAGGACATTGGCGTATCTTAAAAAACATGGCTGCCACAGCCAATTCAATTTGAGCACCTATTAGACAAGTCTCATGGCCCTAGAGGTCTGTAAGAATTTTGAAAGAAATCGGCCACTAGTTGGCGCTAATGAGTTTTATGGCTCTGTAATCACATGGTGTTGCACACATCCACGAAATATGCATATCATTTGATATATTCTAAGGGAAAACTCAAAACTTCACGAAAATTGGTGGGCATATGTGTCATTAGATCCTTAACAAGCTTGCAAAGTTTTATAGAGCTCGGACCATATGTGGTGCTATAACTGTTAAAAACCTTTTAAAACCAAATGTTT
Organism: Gobio gobio; assembly: GCF_949357685.1. NCBI lineage: Eukaryota > Metazoa > Chordata > Actinopteri > Cypriniformes > Gobionidae > Gobio > Gobio gobio. The sequence continues at coordinate 11,933,572 of NC_137104.1, forward strand.
CCTATGGTAAATTGCCTATATTGCCTGAAAATTGACTTTTCCATCTATTTTTTCAGTGTTTAAAATCTTGCTAAATAAAACTAAATGTCTTTTGATGCTTGTGTGCTTAAAGGCCTTAAAGGCTTGAACCCCGCTAAATGCTGCTTGCAGCTTTAATTATTATTATTATTATTATTATTATTATTATTATTCCGCCATTGGAGTCTATGGCAGCCCATAAACACGCTTGCGGGAAAGTTGGTACACTGATAGAGGTCAGTACCAATAGTAACCACACCAAATTTGGAGTCTCTAACTCATTCCCTCTAGCCCCACCACCTGTCCAAAGTTTCACTCATATTTATGCTAATAACTTTTGAACTCTAAGGGCTAGAAACGAAATTTTGTGGATTTTCTTTTTCAAACGCTTACAACTTTGGGTGTAATTGACTTATTTTCACAAGAGTCATCTCCTTAGACTCCTGAATCATTGCTGAGTCCAACGATACCAGACTTGCCAGGTTTTGGCATATGGTTTGTGCAGCGTTGTAATTTAGCGCTTTAAAAACATTAGCTGATATCTTCAAAACCGCTAGTCCGATCGAGACGAAACCAGCGTCAGAAGATCGGAAACATAGGTCGTTAGCCACATTCTATTGCCCAGATGTCAAAATATTGATAGTAAAGGGGAGTAAAATCCAATCAAAGTCAGGTGCCAGTCATTTTTTACGTGCTTTTTCATATAAATGTCTATAACTCCAAAACTAAATGAGATATTTTCACCAAAATTGACACACACATGTATGGACTCACTCCGAGGACACATTAAAAACATGGTAGGATTGTGCCTCTTGGTGGCGCTATAATAGAACAAAACATGAAATTCCCATAGACTACAATGCATTTTTCAGCCTTTTTGCCTAAAATCATCTTAAATGATTAAATGCTCATTGCTGCAGTTGATCTGAGGGGTAGCCCTTTTGGCATGTCTTGTTATTTTTATTATAATTTTGTTCAAATTAATGCATTTTTTAAATAGACTGAAGCAATGAACATTTAGTCAGAACCTCTAGTAAATTACATGTTATTTTGTTTAGTTGTCTAATGTTTTTTTCATCAAAATTGTGGGAGAATAACACAATCTCCATTTTAAACAAAAAACATGATTCTCAATTTATCCAGAATCGTGCAGCTCTAGTGTCTACCGTGTGTCGGTTAATGAAGATTTGACGGATGAACTTGCGGCTCGATGGAACTCTTTTTGTGTCAAAAGTGATAAGACTTTCCAGTTTTATGGACGACACCATCTTTGATATTACTTTGGTCACTGTCGCTATTGTTACTGGTAAGAATTAAGTTTTCCTTCGAACAAAGGTTTTGCGTTCCCCCAAGAGACTTTGTGTTTGCTCATAATTTAAAAAAAGCAAATGCAAAGTTTCTCAGAAGACAAAAGTATTAAAATATTTTTTCCTCCCATACAATATTTTTTCCCACCACCATGTCCCTTTACAGGCTCCGTAGGTAAGAGAATATGACCTTGACTCCCGTTACATATTCATACAGACAGTATTTGAGACGAGATTAACATTCATAGATTTATTTCATTTAAAAAGTAGAGTACATTTTCATGTTTCAGTACTGTTTTTTTATTTTTGTTATAAAGTTCAGCACTATTTTAGTGTGAATGGTATGGTTGTTTTTATTCAGTATCCAATTTAAAAACTATCGGTTGTTTGATCTTATCAGCCAGTGTAGTCCGTTATTTGTAAAATCCACTATCGGACGACCTTTAATACAGACAGTACTCGAGACGCTACTGTAAGTTGCTGTATGAATGGGACGTTTTGAGACTCACACCTGTAAGTAAATGCAATCATCAATCCCAAGAACTGACAGTGTGAACATAGCATTAGAGTAAATGGAAAAACCTGTTACTATGTCATTTTTAAATGGGGCTTTTAATGGAAAACAGGATTTTTCTTGCCCTTTCAAAGAGTTTGATGTACTACAGTACGTGACATAAACGGCAAATTCAGGTCATTCAGAAATCATAGTGATTTTTAAAGAATATAGACTAGCAAATCTTTGGGCATAAAAAAAAAGTTTTTTTGAAAGAAATACAATCAAACCAAAAATTATTCAGACACCAGATATAATTTTTTACTAGTGGGTGCAGGACACTATACACTGAAAAAAATGATTATGGCCGGATTAAATTAAGCATAAATAATTTGTGCTCGTTTAAATAATTTAAATTTAGTTTTTTGATTTTAATTAAAAAAATTAATTGGTTTTATGGGAATTGCATGTGTTTTTGTTTAAATTGAGCTAAAATAAATTGATTGCGACCACTTACGATAAAAATATTTTGTAAATTCAACTAATCATTTTTTTCAGTGTAGTTCATTTATTTAAGTGATGATAGCAAAATAAAGTAAATTGTGACATATTATACCCAAAAATACAGTGGACTACAAGTAAAATTTATAAAAACTTGGGACCAAAAATATTCAGATAATTGTGTACTTAAATTTAACTGCTGACAGCTGATTGGTTGATTGGAATCCATTACATACCTTTCTATCAAAATTATCTGGCATTATCAAGATTAATTTGTTCTATCAAAGTTATCTGGCATTATCAAGATTAATTTGTTCTGACACAGTTTAGTTCATTTCTAAACTATAGCAAATAAACTGTGATAATGTGAGAAAATGTTGAAGGTGTCTGAATACATTTTGGTTTGACTGTAAATACGTTTATTCAGCACGGATGCATTAAATTGATCAAAAGTGACAGTACATTTAGACTGTTACAAAAGATTTCTGTTTGAAAAAAAAATGTTGTTCTTTTGAATTTTCTATTAATTGAAGAATCCTGAAAAATGTATCACGGTTTCCACAAAATATATTAAGCAGCACAAGTGTTTTCAATATTAATAATAAGAAATATTTCTTGAACATCAAATCAGAATATTAGAATGATTTCTGATCATGTAACACTGAAGACTGGATCAACGATCCTGAAAATCCAGATTTTACACATACATAAAATGTTAAATTGTAAAAAATATATAATAATAATAATACCTCTGTTTTTACTGTAATTTGGTCAAATAAATGCAGCCTTGGTGAAATTTTTTTTAGCTATTTGATATGTTTTACCCAATTTATGAAGCTTGTTAAGCAAGGTTTTAAATGACAAGCATGAGCGTACTTAACATATAACAGCCCAAATATTACATATCAATGCTTATTCAATATTTACATTACAACTTGGCCTATCCTGATGAAAGTGGCAATATCAAAAACATCTTATTTAATTCAAAGGGTCAGTAACACGAAAGAAAACACTCTTTAAAAGCCAGTTATATGGGAATAGTCATGTTTGACAATATAATTCTTGTGTTACAAGAGAAAACTATAAAACGTGTTAATTTTCCTTAACAAACACACACCTCATCTCTTTATTCAACACGAGTCAATTCACAAGCTCATTTAGCCGGTGCATCCTGCTTGTGCTTCAGCATGCACGGTTTCTTCCTGTTTCTAATCCTTATATTTATTGTGACAGAGCAATGAGAAAATGGCTTGCCCTCGGCGACAGACTGTCAACTCGAAGCTGCCTCCATTACATGATCCTCCTCTGAAGAGAGAGCGTGGGGGAAAGGGAGAAAAAAACTCCTGCAACAGAAAGAGTCCCAGAGTTTTGCTTACACCCCATTATACCTTGCAATGATGGCTGCCTTTCACTCGTTAGTGGAATAGTTAACAAGAACGAATGTCCTTCTGTTTTATTATTTTGTACATAAAAGAGTGGTTAAATGAGCCAGACAGCTAACATGAACTGATCTCACATGAGACTGTATGAAACATTTGGGTTTTGAGAACTATGTGTAGAGTAATTAGCTATAGTATAGCTAACACGACTATATTTTTGTGAGGAATCAAGATTAACAAAAAATTTGATACAACTTTTTTTTATCTAATTAATTACACGATTTAGCGATCTAATTAATCGCAAATTAATTGCACATCAAATTTGGTGGAGAAATTACTCCCAAAAGATGATTTATAGTCATTGTAAAAAACTAAACAAATAGACATTAAAAAGGTAGCTTCAGTTAGAAATATTTTTGGGGGAACTATACCTTTATGTTCAGAAAAATTGGTAATGTGAAAGCTGTCATGTGGACCCGGGTGAGCTGAGCTCAAGGGGTACTAAATTCGAGACTGCCTGAAGGATGTGGTCTGAGTTTAGTTGCGCAACTTAAGCTCGAACTGTGCCGTGATTCACGTGAATGTGAAAGCAACACGGACTGTGGTGCGCAAGAAAAGTAACATGCGCATGCGTTTTATCAGATGACAATGTATTTAGTTCAATAAAAAACATGTAAGGGATGATAGTGTTGATGATTTACCTTGGATACGAGCGAGAGGGAGCCTGCAGTGTATTCACGTATAGCACCGCCGGGAACAATCACGCTCTGAAAAACCACAACAAACGTGTGCCCAGTGCCCAGGGCATTTTAGCCCAATATCTTATATTTTAGGGACATTCTAACCAGTGTTGTAGTACTCGGACTCTGTCTTAAACTCTGTCTCGAGACCATATTTTAATGGTCTTGGTCTTGTCATGGACATTTGGACTCGGTATTGACTCGTACTCGAACATATTAGGAATTGGACTTATTCCAGAGTCCACTCGAGTCCCATTCAAAATATTTAATGATTATTACTGTACGTTATTATTCCTTTAAATTGATTGCCATGTCCAATGATTGGTGATTTTCTTCAGGTGATACAATTAGTAGCAGATGATAGAATAATTGAAGTCATAATAATAAAGATATATAAATATACAGTTCCAACTATGGTCAAAAGCATGGTCGTACGCTACATTATTTCTCAACTGTGTTATTTTAATATATTTTCTGTTTACAAAGTAGGACTGCTGACAGTCTCAACACTGAACATCTCCCCCCAAAAATGTCTAACAGAAGGCCGCCCGCCCTCTCTCCCTCCAGCACATTGACACTTTTGCATTAAAAAGACAGCAATTTGTCTGCAGTCACTCTTGTGCACGCCCTCCGTAACTAAAAAGTTAATTAAATTGAGTTCTAATGTTGTTTGTGGATTTTCTCTGGTCTCGACTCAGACTCAACCCTCTCTGAACTCGGTCTCAACTCGGTCTTGACTCGGACTCAACCCTCTCTGAACTCGGTCTGGACTTGGGCTCAACCCTCTCTGAACTCGGTCTGGACTCGGGCTCAACCCTCTCTGAACTTGGTCTAGACTCGGACTCAACCCTCTCTGAACTCGGTCTAGACTCGGACTCAACCCTCTCTGAACTCGGTCTAGACTCAGACTCAACCCTCTCTGAACTCGGTCTCGACTCGGACTCAACCCTCTCTGAACTCGGTCTCGACTCGGACTCAACCCTCTCTGAACTCGGTCTCGACTCGGACTCAACCCTCTCTGAACTCGGACTCAACCCTCTCTGAACTCGGTCTCAACCCTCTCTGAACTCGGTCTCAACTCGGTCTTGACTCGGACTCAACCCTCTCTGAACTCGGTCTCGACTCTGACTCAACCCTCTCTGAACTCAGTCTCGACTCGGGCTCAACCCTCTCTGAACTTGGTCTAGACTCGGACTCAACCCTCTCTGAACTTGGTCTAGACTCGGACTCAACCCTCTCTGAACTCAGTCTCGACTCGGACTCAACCCTCTCTGAACTCGGTCTAGACTCGGACTCAACCCTCTCTGAACTCGGTCTCAACCCTCTCTGAACTCGGTCTCAACTCGGTCTTGACTCGGACTCAACCCTCTCTGAACTCGGTCTCGACTCTGACTCAACCCTCTCTGAACTCGGTCTCGACTCGGGCTCAACCCTCTCTGAACTTGGTCTAGACTCGGACTCAACCCTCTCTGAACTTGGTCTCGACTCGGACTCAACCCTCTCTGAACTCGGTCTCAACTCGGTCTTGACTCGGACTCAACCCTCTCTGAACTCGGTCTAGACTCAGACTCAACCCTCTCTGAACTCGGTCTAGACTCAGACTCAACCCTCTCTGAACTCGGACTCAACCCTCTCTGAACTCGGTCTCAACCCTCTCTGAACTCGGTCTCAACTCGGTCTTGACTCGGACTCAACCCTCTCTGAACTCGGTCTCGACTCTGACTCAACCCTCTCTGAACTCAGTCTCGACTCGGGCTCAACCCTCTCTGAACTTGGTCTAGACTCGGACTCAACCCTCTCTGAACTTGGTCTAGACTCGGACTCAACCCTCTCTGAACTCAGTCTCGACTCGGACTCAACCCTCTCTGAACTCGGTCTAGACTCGGACTCAACCCTCTCTGAACTCGGACTCAACCCTCTCTGAACTCAGTCTCGACTCGGACTCAACCCTCTCTGAACTCGGTCTAGACTCGGACTCAACCCTCTCTGAACTCGGTCTCAACCCTCTCTGAACTCGGTCTCAACTCGGTCTTGACTCGGACTCAACCCTCTCTGAACTCGGTCTCGACTCTGACTCAACCCTCTCTGAACTCAGACTCAACCCTCTCTGAACTCGGTCTCGACTCGGGCTCAACCCTCTCTGAACTTGGTCTAGACTCGGACTCAACCCTCTCTGAACTCGGTCTAGACTCAGACTCAACCCTCTCTGAACTTGGTCTCGACTCGGACTCAACCCTCTCTGAACTCAGACTCAACCCTCTCTGAACTCGGTCTCCACCCTCTCTGAACTCGGTCTCAACTCGGTCTTGACTCGGACTCAACCCTCTCTGAACTCGGTCTAGACTCAGACTCAACCCTCTCTGAACTCGGTCTCAACCCTCTCTGAACTCGGTCTCAACCCTCTCTGAACTCGGTCTCAACCCTCTCTGAACTCGGTCTCAACTCAGTCTTGACTCGGACTCAACCCTCTCTGAACTCGGTCTCGACTCGGACTCAACCCTCTCTGAACTTGGTCTAGACTCGGACTCAACCCTCTCTGAATTCGGTCTCAACTCGGTCTTGAGTCGGACTCAACCCTCTCTGAACTCGGTCTCGACTCGGGCTCAACCCTCTCTCAAAGAATTCTCCTTTTGTGGTCCATAAAGAAAGAAGAGCATACGGCAGTAGAACAACACCAGGGTGAGTAATTTATGATATAATTTTCATTTCAGGGTGAACTATACCTTTAAAGGAAATCATGAAAGCAACACAAGCGGCAATTATCTTGAAAGTCCAATTAACTTCAATACTATAGGTGAAAAAACAAACATGCGACAGACAATGAAATCAAAGAGCAAGGAGACAACTACAATTACAACTGTAACCTCAAGAGCACATTCTTTTGCCTGAGCAGATGTGAGGATGGGTTACGGGTACAAGCACACACAGCGGCAACCACAACCACACACACATACATATATATGGAGGGGCTGAGCAGGCATATCTGCACAGGAAAGGGGAATTTAAATCACCTCCAGGCTTCCTTGTGAAAAGAAGACAAATGACCAGAAGTGTGTGTGTGCTGCGCTAATGAGCACACGGCTATTGTTGCACACAGTCGCCGATTGATTTCATATGAATCCCTTGCTCTGGCAAATAAAGAAAGAGTGAAAGACTCCTCTCGCTTCCTGTGGGGGGGAAAGTTTAGGACCTGCGGCAGCCACGGGAGGCTTGCATTTTATTAGCGGAGCGTGCCCCGATTCGCCATTTACTTCTTTAATTACTTTGCCTTAATGAACCTTTTGTAGCATTTGTTGTGTATCACGGTTTAACATCTTTGAATTAAAACACTGCTCAGTGATGCAGACCCAAGCAGACAGACGGGCCGGTGATTATGCTTAATTGGAATTCAAATTGACAATGGCCAATCATCATAGGTGGTTCAACAGGAAGTAACCTTTCAAAATTAATATGTATACTTTTAATAATTTCTCTTTCATGTGCAGTTGAATAAAGAAATAAAACGGTACATCTTTCTACGGACCACTGAGAACAAATTTACCTTATTAACATACATAATATATCACTACTCTTTGTAAATTGTTACAATTTGTGTTGACATCTTGTTCCAGATCGACGTAATTAATAAAAAGCAAATAACCATATAATCACGCATAGTTAAGATAATATATAGGCTTATGAACTTCTTAAAGAGAGGAAGATTTTTTTTCAAATAAAAATGATGACAAAATGTTATATTATATACACACTGCCAGCAACAATGCATTAAATGAATCAAACGTGGCAGTAAAGACTTTTATATTGTTACAAAAAACTTTATGCATTACTGTTTCCACAAAAAAAGTGTTTTCAACTAAATTGAATCAGCATATTAGAATGATTTCTGAAGAATCATGTGACACTGAAGAGCAATGATGCTGAAAATTCAAAATTACATTTGAAAATATATTAAAATAGAAAACAGTTCTTTAAAATGTTAATAATATTTCATAATATTACCGTTTTTACTGTATTTTTGATCAAATAAACAGAGCCTTGGTGAGCAGAAGAGACTTTCAAAAGTATATATATATATAATATATATATATATATATATATATATATATATATATATATATATATATATATATATATATATATATATATATATATATATATATATATATATATATATATATATATATATATATATATATATATATATATATATATATATAAATAAATAAATAAATAAAACACAGTCAAACCAAAAAATATTTTTTACTTTACTTTATTGTTTATTTTTACAGGCACAATTCATAGTTATTAGTAATTGCACCAGAGTTAGCTAACTGCTAATTTACATCTGCAGACACCAGATACATATTTTTTACCAGTGGGTGCAGGACACTATAGTTCATTAATGTAAATGAGGATAGCAAAAAAAAAAAGTCATAATTTTTCACATAATTTCTGTCTGAATAACCAAAATTATTCAGACACTTTGACCTGACCATGTTTTGCTTAAGAGTTTTTTCTTTAATTGCTAAAGTGACCTTTTACTCCACAGACTGAACAAAATTAAGCATTGCTTGGTCATTGGTACTTGGTATTATCTAATTGTGTACTTAATTTTAACAGCTGACAGGTGATTGGTTGATTGTAATCCATTACATATCTTTCTATCAAAGTTATATGACATTATCAAGATGAATTTGTTCTGACACAGTTTAACTCTGAGTTCTTGTCATATTGTATTACCATTTTCTAAACTATAGTGCATAAACTGTGATAATGTGTCTGAAAACATTTTGGTTTGACTGTATACATGACCAGTTTAAGGTCATAGGCAGATAAACCACGCTTCCGTTGTGTTTTGTGTATTGATGAAGTTGTCAATTTTCCTAATTAACCATGTTTATAATTTTACAAATGTTGGACCTATGCAGTTCATAGCAATACATTTACATTTAAGTTTGATTATAAAGATGCGATTGCTTACTTTTCTATAACAAACAAAATTGGGTTGCCACTTGCGGGTTCAAGGTCAAATCTGCAGCAAAGCCATGTTGAGAACCACTGATTTGGATATGATTCAACAGGGAGATGATCAAACTCTTCATTGTACTTGTGAAAGAAAGAAATGTGCTCTATTAAAAACAAAGCACCGTTCCACCAGCACTATGCGAGAAGTTTCTACAGAGTGAGGTGACATATCATCCACGGTTCCTGCAACACGCATGCGCCAACTTCTATCTGCTCCGTGCACTGCCCTTCTGGACCCCGTCACAAAGTCCTTGATGTTATCAAAGCAATTTGGGTCCGCTTTAATCATTGGGAAAATTGAGCTGCTCGTTTCTCTCCTCCCCTCCAACTCTCTCCTCCGATCTCGGACGGAATCCAATCACTCATAAGAGAGTCTATTGATTGATGTAATCTTATTGGGATGTGAGGTGAGGGGAAAAACACGATTGATTGCTTTTGTCTGTGACACATGTTGCTCTCGGCTAGCGATGCGTATCCTCTTTCATCTACTGTTTAATCTCTAAGAGGAGTTCTTAGAGACCCCCTGGAGCGCTCAGCCCCCCTCCCCCAATCGTCTCGCTGTTTTTTCGGTGCAGGGTGAAAGCCCGGTGGCTCTGTTGCTTGATCTCTTCTCATCCTTCCACTTAGAACTCTATTTCAGCCCAACGCTCCTTTTAAAGGCTGATCCGGTCAGCCGGGTTCAGGGCAGAGGCCTTCGTCTACACAGCCCTGTGATTAGAGAGATAACGCATGACAGCGCCGATGTTTTAATACCATAATGTCCAATTCTAAATCTCCCTGGATAAAAGTGAAGAGGATATATTTAAGTTAAATTAGCTCCCGACTGCAGTTTTTTTACTACAATCATCTTGCATTTTAAAGAGACACGGGCAATCACCAACATCAGAGCAATTCTTGGAACACTTAAGGCCCGATTGGAAATTTCGAGAACAGATAGCAAAGGGGCACAACAGAAAAATCACTTCGGAGATTAATATCGGCTCTCATTAAATGATAATGTTGTCTTGTTTGAGAGGATCAGAATAAATTGATCGGTCCTAAAGTACAGACGTTCTGCAAAAGACTGAATAAAAGCAGGATATAAGACAGATTGCTGGTTTTACTGTCCACCATTTAAAGGGATTTAGGGCCCTATTTTAACGATCTGAAACGCAAGTGTCAAAGCGAAGCGCAAGTAACTTTGTGGGCGGGTCTCGGCGCTGTTGCTATTTTCCCGGCGGGATAAATGGCTCTTGCGCCCGGCGCAAATCTAAAATGGGTTGGTCTGAAGTAGCTTCATTATTCATAGGTGTGGTTTGGGCGTAACGTGAATAAACCAATCCGAGCGTCATCCAACATTCCCTTTAAAAGCAGGTGCGCAAGTTCCATTATGGATTGCTATTATTATGGCGTATTTACCAGGCGCACGCCAGGAGCGGTTCACAGCCGAGGAGACTGATGTTCTTGTAAGAGCAGTGAAAGACAGAGAAGTGAAGTTGTAATGTTGTACATTATGGTAAAGGTGATTTCACAGTCTTTTTTTTTTCAGTCTTTCAGTTTTTTCAGTTTTTCAGTCGATTTTTTTTCCTGGTTCTTGACGGACAAACCAATTTGTCAGATGTCCTTATATACATATATGTCTTGCCACTATTGGGCAAACAGGTCTTATCCTTAATTATTACAATAAGCCTGAATCATTTGTAAGCTAGATTTATGCCTATTTTTTCACATCTTCGTGGCACACCACAATGATTTCCGTCATCTCATGTGTTAATATTTTTTTAGTGTAACAATTTATGATTTGCAAAAATAACTGTTGCATCTGTGTAGATTACATGAGCAAAGTGTATGCGCGTTGTGCACGCTATACATTATGGTCAAGCATGCACCCTTAAAATAGCATAATGAACAACGCGCAACGCGCCACTGACTTTAGACTAGGTTTTTACTGGTCAGTGGCGCAATTGTTTAATGGAACAGCAAAATAGCACCAGGGATTGTTTGCGCCGGAACACGCCTCTTTTTTGCGCTGAACCGCCCAGGGAGCGCAAGTTCATTCACTAGTTTAGCGACGTGCTTCTGTGGAGGGAAAAGCGCGCTTTGTGCGGGTGCAAAATAGGAATGACACATGCGTCGGGGTACAAAGTCAATTGCGCTGGGTGCAAGATAGGGCCCCAAATGTGTAATGTTAAAGATACTACCATTTAAAAGTTTGGGGTCAGTAAGATGATTTTTTTCCTTTGAATAAATGAATACTTTTATTCAGCAAGGATGCATTAAATTGATCAAAAGTAACTGTAAAGACATTTATAATGTTACAAAAGATTTCTGTCTCATAAATGCTGTTCTTTCTATTCATTCAAAAAATGGTTTCCACAAAAATAATGAGCAGCAAATCAGCATTTTAGAATAATTTCTAAAGTATCATGTGACCCTGAAGGCGTGATGCTGAAAATTCAGCTTTGCCTTGCCATCAGTACATTACATTTTACATTACAAATACAAAACAAGTTATATTAAAAAAATACAGGTTATTTTAAATTGTAATAATTTTCACAGCATAAGAGACTTCTAAAACATTAAATAATCTCACTCAAATAATCTTTAAAAGTAATGTAGAATAGTAAAATAAAAAACAATGGTCATAAAATTCTCACCATTAACTATTAACTATGAATTTTGCCTCAATAAACTCCAAATTACTGTGTATTATTAGTTAGTAAGGTAGTTGTTATGTTTAGGTATTGGGAAGAATAAGAAATGTAGAATAAGGTCATGCAGAATAAGGCATTAGTGTGTGTTTTATAAGTACTAATAGCAGCATAGTAACACATATGCTAATAAGCAACTAGTTAATGGTGAGAAATGGACCTTAAACTAAAGTGTTACCAACAACATAGCAACCAACTAGAAGTCGTCAAAAAGAGCCCACATCGAGTCTCGGACATTGTGATCCCTACATATGGCTCGGTCATTTCATCAGTAGCTATGGGATCTTTTTTTGTGCCAATTTTATCATACCTCTAGGGAAAGTCTGATTGCTTAGAAAAGTAATGGCACACCCACCATTTCAAGCTGCATGATTTCAGGTATCATTCATGTCCACAGAAATGACATTGGATGCATATCTTAGTTATTCTAGGATCTAACCAAATGCCATTTGAGGACATCTAGAACTAGTTGAAAAAACAAAGTACAAAACAAGGCAACAAACAAGAAGCGTTGCACTACCTGATAAGCTACTGCTAAAATGGCCCTTTAATACCAAAATAAAGACAGGATTACGTCCTAAATGTTTGAACATTGTAATTAAAGCTTTCATGTTCAGGGATTAATCTGCATGGTAATTTTGACTGGCCTTTTGTGGATTAACTTCCTGCGAGTGGGAGCAATTTCCGCAGTGACCCCGCAAAAACGCTTGGGTGGCAGAAACGCAAATCTCTTAAACAATACCGATGTGTTTAATAGTAACTACGGATGCTTGCGCACCAAAACTCCAACATGTAAACCACAAGACGCTTGAACAGTTACGTTGTCTCTTCTCTGTGCAGAGCAAAAGATTGCATAGTATAATTTTGATAGAGCGATAAATTGGCTAATTCTTGGATTTATCAGTATGCGAAGTGTTACTGAGACTCACACTGCAAGTCTTTAGTTCTTTGGCCCGCTACGCTCACCCTTATGGATGATACAAACACAGCAAATTTATCACTCGGGTCCAGCGCAATTACTTGGGGAGCCACCACGTGACAGGGATCAATATGGCACAAGACGCTCGGCCATTGACTGCCGGCCATGACAAAGTGCCCCCATGGCTTTTTGTGAATCCCTTCTATTGAGGGAGCAGATTATCAGCCTTTGTGAGCCTCCTCCTTTTTGATTTACTGTTGAGGTGGGAATGGTATTATTAAGAGGCCTTTGTTTTACAAGGAGGAGAGGCAATGAATGGGCTTACGGCTGAAGCTGCTGCGACCGAGCCATGCACTGACAAAGTAACTCCTCTTTATTATCTCATTACTACACGGCTCACTCATTCATTTAGTCTCATACTCAAAGCCAGGCCGGCTGATGGGGACACTAACGTTGAGCTACCTGCGGGACGCAGTGCGTTTCTCTGAGTAGACAGCAGGGGGCCATGATGTGTCAACTTTTGCAAAGTAAAGCCTCAGACAGCTGACTGGGGGTCAGTTTGGTGGTTTGAATGATGCCATTTAAGGATAAAAAGAAACATTATGGCTTTCATAACAAATTAAGCTCAACAGCACGTGGAATAATGTTGATCTGAAAATGTGTCTCCTTTTTCTTTAAAATAACCAAAAATCCAGGTTACAGCGGGGCACTTAGAATGGAAGTGAGCGGGCCAATCTGCAAACATTAAAATACTCACTGTTTTAATAATGCCTACCTTATTTTTTAACTAATGTACATGGCTTGTGTATGGAAGACACAGGATAAAACATTTTAAAAGATAAAAAGTCAGAATTGTGAGATATAAAGTCAGAATTGTGAGATATAAACTCGGAATTCTAACTTTATATCACGCAACTTCTGGCTTTATAACTTTATATGCATAAATTCGCAATTGCGAGTTATAAAATCCAATTCTGAGGGGAAAAAAGACTGACTTTTGGTTTGTAGCGCAAATAGTTTTATCATTTAATGCACTTTATCCTAGTTATTTACCTTTATACATGGTCTGTCTGAATACTCGATTCTGATTGGCTGGAAGGTGTGCAATAAAAATGTTTAATGCACAGGTAGTTACAAGTCAGTTGAGCCACCGTTCTATATTAAATGCACTGTTTTCATTGAAGCACACACACGCATAAAGGCTGATTTATACTTCTGCATCGGACCTGCGCCGTAGCCTCTATGCCGTGGGCTACGCATCGATTTTCATTTATACTCCGGAGTCCTTATCCGCGTCGACATGCAGTTACACATGCAAAGGGAGCATGTGTACCCCTGAGGGAGGGGTTCTGGCAGACCAATCACAACTTCTGACTTTATAACTTTATATGCATAAACTTGCAATAGCGAGTTATAATAGCACCTTCTGGTGTAGAATTGACGCGGTGTTACATTTTTGGAGAGATGCACGTCAGGGTACGTTGTAGGCTACGCGTGCAACACACATTCTACGACGTAGCTACGGCGCACACTCGACGCAGAAGTATAAATTGGACTTTAGTCACTCGCCTTTTTCATTGAAGCACACACGCATGTGGAGATCAAGCAGTGCACAAAGAAACATTCGGGAGCACAGAAAATGTATAACGCTGCCCAGCGACTTTTAAAAATAAAATAACTTTGCTACTGAATAGCTACATTATATTTCACAGCAACGAGGTTACATCGCTATTTTGAAGTAATTAAACTCACAGCTTTGTTGATAAATAAAGAGAGACGCTGAACACACGCAGGTACGCATCTCTCATCTCTCTCTCTCTCTCTCTCGATAATATAAATTGAATTCATTAAATCAAATAAATGTAATCTTATGCACTACTTTATCTCTGTGTCTGATTCAAATCGGGCACAATGCTAGATCTAACTAGCCGTAACTGACAAAAATAACCGTCAATTAAACCCTTCTGGTCAAATATTGCGCTGCAAACATCAATAACAGCTTTAAGTTGTCAACGCTGGCAAATGACCATGGTATAAGCAGGATAATCCACGGCTAGCTGTGTATTAAACCATTTTAATGCACTTCGCGGAGACAGCCACCCTTGTGTTTGGCGGTTCGATTGTCCCTTACATAGCAGCTAATAAATTGGAAGTTTTGCACATTCACAGATAATAGCTTATTTCTGCGTTGAAAAATATGGTGGCTGGCCACTAGACGTAAACAATATGCGTGGTAATATGATTTTAGTGTGTAAAAAAGCATTCCAGTTTTTCTTTCTGTGTTAAGTTATTTCCGATTGTACTTTGTTGCCATGATGTAACGCAATAAACACTAAAATGTCTGAAAAAATTATAGTGAAAAATGCAACAGTTCAAGTAGAGGTTTTAATGCTTTTGTACAATTATAAGCTTCACATTTCTGCTTTTAAATCCTCCAAAAACTGGCCTCACATAAACCTAGAAATTGGGGGCCAAATCAGGTAGTAATCAACATTATTCCAAAATGCTGTTCAATGAAACTAACTTAATTAAATCCAGAATATTCCTTTAAACCATTTTAAACCCTGTTCACCCTGATCTGGAAGGGAAGTTTGGCTGTTTTGCCACAGCGTCCTACGGCCCCTTGGCTCTGGACTGTTTCCAGACAGTCTGCTTTGGCAGCAATGCAGTTCACCAGCTTCTACCATGCTTTTGCTAATTAGCTAGGCACCTCTGGGCTACGCAAGTCATCTAGCGAATGCGGAAAGAGGGGGAGGCGCTCAATCCCGAAGACGAGCGGCACACATATGCGCTGCAGTGAACTGGGTAGGATGAAAGACACTGTAGAAGCCGTAGCGTAATAGATTTTAGCTGCTTGGCCACTCGTCCCACACACTGCAGTCCTACCGCTTGGGTTTTCTGTTTTAATAGTGGTGGGGAGTGCAAAGGGGGAAAAAAAAGGGGTGAAGTCAGCAAAAACAAAATGCCGCCATTAAATCATCTCCCTGGATCCCGTGTCAGGTCTGTAATAGGAAAGGCGCTCATCATCGGAAAGGTTACTGCTCTTCCAGAACATCCTCCTCCCTCTTCTTTCTGCACCCTGGGTTCAAACCGGAACCACTCGTCCCGCCGGATTCCTCGTACCAGACCACTGGACTGAGTATGAGGGATTGGGGTGCTCAGGTTTTGGTCATGCCAAACTGATTCTATCTCTCCGGTCCACAATAAGAGGCTCAGAGCTTTGATGGGTCCGGGCCACAGAGATGTAGCTTGTTCCCGCCACCGCCACCGTCGTATAAGCACAAATGCGATTCACTTACTAGCAGACACACTGGGCTTTTTGTTATGCCGTTAACTAGATTTCCCCATGAAAGCCTCGCTTCTCTCTCCCTTCCTCTCACTCTTTGTAGAGCTGGGCTTGGCACGGGGAAGAGAGAAGGTTTGTGGAAATGAGAGAGAGAGAGACAGGAAGAGTGCATAAGTGTGAGCTGATGAGATGTGCTTAACGGGAAAACAGGGATAGAGTGAAGGAAAAACATTAGGAGAAAACAGCAGGAGAGAGAGTATTATACTAGCCGAGATGCGTTACAGCTACCGCATGTCTGGCGTGACAAAATGGCACAAACTGGCGTCAAATTAGTGGTCAAGCGAAATATGATTTTTTTGAAGGCTGATACAATATCTCAGATGGCTGGTATAAAGCAGATCTATGCATCACACAATTTAAAATAAACAACATGCAGAACATTATAAAATGTTCTTTTGTGCACTTCTTTGCTCTAACTTGTTTCCTAATCTAGCTTTCAAATAAACATGGCATTGTATACTATGAATATTGTTGGATCTGTGAAGCATTGCTTTTGTTCCTCTATTTTAAGTCACTTTGGATGAAACTGTGCTAAATGCATACATTTAAATGTTAATAAAATATATTTTACAAATTATTTACTCAAACCATTTGAAATGATTAGGCTGAAAAAAAAGTCTGAACTTTATAAAAAAAAATAAAGAAAAAGCAGAATCTGCTCTGCAATCTTATTATAGTTTTAATTTTTTATTAAAGAAGAAAATGGTTTAAAAAGTGCATTAAAATAAGGGCTCCAGACTAACATTTGAAAACAGAAGGTGTCACTAAATTCTACAGATGGTGGCTCCAGCACCTGATTTGGTAGTGCTCGGGAAAAATGTATCAAAATTAATTTAATCATAAATGTATTGTCTTGTATTAATAAGTGCATTTACTAATGATATTACATGTTTGTTTATTGGAAAATCAACAGTGATGCACTGAGCTTGAATTGATATGCAGATAGAATTTGCTTTTATTAACAACAGTAACATGCAAAAACCTCATTGTTATAGGGAAAATTGAAATATTCTACTCTTCTTAACTGTACCATTGTTGTTTTATAGTATCATACTGAACTGACAGCTTCAGTGATTATTAAAGGACCGATCGCTCCGATCGTTTTCTGTGTAATTCAGTCACAATTTGAAGAAAAGTGAAACGTTTTTGTTTTCATGTGACTTCCTACTTTTTTTCTCATATATTAGGGAGTGGAAATGGCTAACAAATCAACAAGCGATCCTCTGCCGCCAGCTACTGGTTATAGTGGTAATTTCATGTCATTTTTAATAAAAGTGCTTGTTTGCCACACAGTGTTAGTTTTCCTACATCTTTAAACTTTTCGTTTTCCAATTCATGACATTAAAAATAATATTAAAATTGGATAATATTTTGAGGTTTGAAGTGCTGGAAAAGTGTCAAGCACTTAAAAGATCAGCCCGCCAGTAAACTGTTCTGAGCTTGCGCTGCGCTGTCTTCTTTTATTGCTCAAAGCTGATAAACGGTCCACGCAGCACAGCTCAAATGAGCAGTTTCGCTTCACTTTCGTTTCGTTTGCCGTTTGATGTTTCTCATATGTAAAAAAAAAATGGCAGCTGCTGTCAGTTGGGCAGAATTGCAACCTCTAACAAAATGTTGTCGCAATGACAGGAAATAGGTTGCAAAATGCAACCATTTGGTTGCAGTCTGTAGCCCTGATTAAAATTAAATTGGGCTTCCAGTACTAATTAGCCAATCAGGAAAATGTATTAGCTGGTACTTAAAAACAATGCCAAATACCAGTCAATTTATCAGCCTTTCTTATCAATCCCTGTGTATCAGATTAAACCATCCCTAAAACACAGAAAAACAAAACAAGCTCTGATTGATGAGCTTACTTGTCATTTAAAGTTGGCATGCAAGGTAAATTGCAATTGTCTTGTTTTCTCCCTATTGTGACGTATATCTAAGAGAAACACTGTAACTGTAAAAACTAGGATTGGACTTGATTTTGTTCCACGAGAATTGATTGGATTGTTGCTGGAGGGGAAGGATTATTGCCCAGACCTCATGCCAGAGAACATGTAATTAAAAAAGAGATGTTGCGAAGGGAAGGTGAAAATATGTGTTTTTGAATTTACAATTACGAGATAAATCATTTATAATAAACACTGCAATGTTTCATTAAAAATGGCCAGTTTTCGATTTCATGGTGACTTTAAACATTATTTTCCTGTCAAATTGGGCGTTACTGGACAGAATAAGCTACAGAATGGACAAGAGTTGATGCCAATGGTGGCTGGCAGAACCTGCACAATCCATTAGCTGGACTTACTGAGACTCATTGATCATGGTGACAATGATGTGAAAAAGTCCAAAGTTTATTAAGGCTTGCATGATGCAACGCCACTGTCCTAAGACCACACTCGCGTGAAATGACGCATGGCAACAAAAACACTGCATATACACAGGACGCAAACACTCAAGAATGCAATACCGTAATCTCAGTTCAAGTCACATTGACACATTACCTATGGAGAATATCGAAGGAATAAATTACTATGTCAGATATATACATTAAATAAATAGACAAAAACGTCAAGCACAAAAATTCAAGTACTAATAAACATTTCAAATTTGGAACATAAATTGCAGCACGGCTTATGCCAGAAAAACATTAAAAGAGCTCAATACTTTGCTAAAACTGACATCACATGACTTAACAGGCGTCCTGTAATCTAAAAGGCTCCATTTTGCAGCATTATCTGAGCAAAGCAGATGCAGTATGTGCCTCGACAAACACTTGCACACAGTATGCTGTGAGCTATAGGTAAGACAGCTGTATTGGAGAGAGATAAAGCTCTGGCTGAAGATACAGTAGGGTTAGAGGTTAAAGGGTAGATGAAGTCATCCAGAGACGGAAAGATATGTAAATCCCACAGAAGGAAGTGTTGTGTCTGGTCCAGTGCGAGTAAGCAGTTTGAGAGGGCATGAGGGACGAGGCTGTTCCCGGTAGATGCCACAGAAAACTGTCAGAGTGGGACATTTTGGGAATCGGATTTCACCTGCCAGGCATCTTGCCGTGGAATTAGGTAGCTAGACTGTCATTAGTGCAATAACATTGGAATACGAAGAAGGAGGGTTAGGGATAGGAGCGTTGTTTAGCACGCCTATCAGGAATTCTTTTTGCCATTGCAAAACATAAACAGGATGACTGTCAGCCAAGCAGATGCAAGCCAAAATACCAACACAGACTACATTCACAACTAATTACTGTAACTTCAGAGTTTTAGCATTCTATGACTCCATTACTAGGCGAATATCCTATCAAGAGTTTTTGCAGGTCATATTTCACCCCAAATTCAAAAGCAAACTGGCAAATTTAAGCAGAACAATGAAGCCAATTTATATTTTTTATACTGTGACATTTTTTTTATAAGAATTTGGCACATTATTCCTTTCAAGTGTAATCTATGTAATGCAACAAAAAAAAGGTTTAAATATGAAAGTACTCATTCATCATAAAATAAAAAACTATGTACTGTAATAAAGTAAAAACTATCGCATCGCTTAATACAGTTAATCAAATGTGAATTACAAAAATATTAAATAATAATGAAAAAAGCATTACTGTAATGAGAGTAAGGCTGGAAAAAGTGCTGAATTATCATGAAAACATCAAAATCATTTTCTTCAAGTAAAATATAATTCCCTTCTTTTGTGGAGAAAGATGTCCGGATATGTTTTTGTATCTTTCACCTGATCACCGATTTGATACTAAGGAAAACTACACGTTTAAGTACGGATACTCCATATTGAATTCTATTTTGCTACCACAGCTAGTAAACATTTTCAATACTTAAAAAAACCGACTCTACTGATTCTAATGTCTACCATCTAATCACTTTGAACCATATAATTAATACAGCACAGGCAAAATAGAATAGAGTAATGAAACAAAAGCATTAAGAGCATTCACAGTAAAAAGCAAGACAGAAGACACAATTAGCTTTCAGAAGCACATTTGACTCAAGTCAGCACAGCTGATCGAGTCTTGTGGTCAGCGTTAAGCTCGGATAGAGCGAGGTGTACGCTGCTGTAGAGCCAATGTGAAAGCAAGCGAGAAAAAGAAAGCCCAGGAGGCCAGAAGGCGGCCAGATGACAGCAAATCGCTTGCAAAGATGGTGAAACGGCCCAGAATCTGGTTTAATCCAAAGAGCAAAATGCCCTAAACCAGTGCCACTGTTCATGTATTCCACAAAGAACGGCCCTATGGGCGAGTATGTGCCTCCAAACTGGCTAACTGAGTATTCTGTCCATATAAAGTCCATATAAAGTCCTTTTATAGTGTCCAATGAGGGTTGAGCTCCCCCCCTCCCCCCAGTGCAAACTGAACCATTTTTATGTTAGTCCACAAACGAGTCTTTTCGTTCTGTCGGAAAATTTTCGCCAGACCGCCGTTTAACCATGATAAAGTCCATGGCACTGTCCATTTTGGGCAGAAGCGACGGTCAAAGGTGGCGGTCGGAGGTGGCCATCTGCGACTCCTCCCCGACCCCAACGCCGCTCTTCAAACGAGTTAAATTGCCTCTCTCTCCCTGTCTCTCTCTCATCTGTCCTTTTCTAGGGGAGGAGGTGGTGCCCGGCTCTCACAACCTGTTCAATGCAAAGATAGAAAGAGTCAGGGCAACACACCTCACACCACAGCTGAGGCCAAACAGCAGCTAATTCGAACTAGCCGCTTTGCATGACGGTACAAAATAGTAGTGGGCGATATGACCCAAAAATATATTTCACGATAATAGAAATTTTTATTTCATGATATATATATATATATATATATATATATATATATATTGTATTTTATTTTACCTATTAAAAATAAGAACAAAGAAGCACATTTCAAACAATAGGAAAAATATAATAGAACAAAATCTAAATTTCTTCAGGTACAGTAAAAAAGTTAGTGATTTTCTCTTTGTCTTTTGTTGTTTGATTAACACTAAATGACACAGATGGCAGTAGATATATTGTGCTGCTGTCACTTTAAGACAGAATGCACGGTTCCAATATACTGATACAAAAACTGTTTTTGTTAATTTAAGACGTAACCAACTGTATTTATGCAAGTACACCACACAATGGGCATTTTGACATAATTGTGTGTGTATTTGTCCATTCACGTGCAATAAGCCACGAAATAGAACTGAATTCGGGATCACATGTCTCAGAGCTCCCTCTCTGAGTTCTTTTTTCATGCGCTCGAATCTTTTTAACATCATGCATGTCCCGCTTTTTCATTTCTCACTCATCACTCTAAAGTGTCAATAACTTTATTTTGTATTGTGCTATTCGGATACATTTACATACTGCAATATAAAGGAAATGGCAAAATAGCAAAAACAATTGACACTTTATATCGTAGCCATGATATATACATTATACTGGCCAGCTCTAGTACAAAACATTGCATATCCCCTACTCTGCATTGTAAAAACATTTGAAGTACTTGTAACCTGACAGGCCACTTTCCAATTACCCAAAAACAGCTTTATGTCAAATCGTGATGGGACGGAAGTGGCGACTGTTTGTCACTTCTATTATGTGAGTGTCAATTAAAAGTCTCTTAGTCATGCTTGCATATATTTTAGCAATAACGTAACAAGGTTACGGCACTGAAAAGCATGACGAGGAGGTGTTAAAGGAAGAAGAAAAAAAGTATAATTGATCTGGATCTGACGGTTGCGTTAAAATAATCCTATTCGAAAGAACCGCATAGTCATACCGGGGGCCAAGTGGTGACAGTAAATCAGACAGCTCATTACTGCCAAACCAAGTGAGCAAATACATGTGGCAGCCAAATAGAGAGGGCCCCGTGGAGCCGGCGCTACCTCCCACTCACACATGCATGGCAGAGTCCTCATAATGAAGCCTGAACTTTAATCACGAGGCGAATATAACCCCCACCTCTTCCCCGCCAGATCAAACATGCTCTCGCGCGCGCAGATGCTTCAGAGACACGCGGCGCACAAGCTTACCCACCTCACTAGGTTTTCATTGTCGCCTGGGCCCTTGCAGGTGGTGCACTCGGTCCGTGTGTCATCGGCTTTGGGCTTTTTCTGCAGAGTCGACTGCCTCTGTCTGCGCTCCCGCGGTGATGGTTCCTATGGAAACGCAAGCTATTAGAGGCGACCGCCGTGTGTGTTTGAATGAAGCTGGTGAGCGGAGAGTGCTGAGATTGCTGTGTAAACATACGCAAGCTGTCTTCCTTCATATGCTCTCTAAATATTAGAGGTAGATTTGGGAGATAGACAGTCTTAAAGGAGTGCGGGGTGAGGGAAGGGAAAGCTCACCTCGATCTTCTCCTCCTCGTAGATGGACGTTCTCTTCCTCTTCTGACCTCTGGTCCTCTGGTCAAAGGGAAAATTACATTTGTTCAAAATACAGCACAATGAACTATTCGGAAGAACAACGGTACAGTTCTAGTGTTAGATTACTGTATTTAAGATGATTTAAGATTATTAAAATGAACCACGGAATTAAATTACTGAGACTTACATTAAGAATTCCCTCTAAATGGGGTATTTAAAATAATTAATTCAAAAGGAATTTCACTTAAAATCTCACTGAGAATCAAGCTGCACACAGGAGGAAAACTAATGAAAAATGACACAAGTCCTGAAGTACAAAAGGTGAAAAAAAATTTTTTATTTTACCTGTTAAAACAATGTCGCCTATCAATTTCAAGCTCAAAAATAGTTTCCTAGTACACTGACTGTGTATAGGCTATTTTAGAATAGTGGAAAAATCTTATACATAATGTAGAATTTACGTGACAAATTAGAATTTAAATGAGCAGAAACATTGCAAGTTAGTTTTGACGTAATAGTCAAGTTATTTTCAACAATCAAAACAATAACGTGACTGGAGTAACTGTGCGGCACGTCAAAAATAGAAATAAAAAGTCCATCCGCTAAAAGTGCAATGTGACACTTAGCAGACAGCATAGATAGCTTTGTTAATTATAATGAGAACCATTTAGTTCTACTGAATAATTCAATAAAATGTAACCAAATAAACAATTGTGTTTGCACAGTTAATCGCAATAAAACTGAAATGGGGATCTTATCAAACTGCGATTAATTAAAGTATATATCAAATATATTATATTAAAAACCCTGTGTGGTGAAAATCAAGTTTTTAAAGTTGTTTAAATGTCTGTGTGGTGTTTTTAATATGCTTTACCCTTAACCTTAACACCTCTTTTTTTGATCGCCTTTATTTCGTATCATATATTTTAGTAATTATCATAAATTAGGTATCATTCGAAAGCTTACAAACTCAAAATTCATCCTGTGAAAACCGTTTGGATGTTTTCATTACCATGAAAACGGTACTTTAAATTCTTCTAGCGGTCTCCTCCCCTAGTGGGCGGTGTCATGTTTCATATTACAACATTTATTTTAAATACTTTATAATCAAAATCTTTTCTAATCTTGACAAAACACATATCGTCTCAAGGTTCCATATTTGGTGACTGTTTTGTGATGGAAGTGACATTTGGACAGAAATATACAGGAAAATGCATAAAAAAAAACATTCAACAGATTTTGGATGACACCCAGTGGCTTTTTTTGGTATAGGGCCTAAACAAAATCTCATGTGAACTTCAATTTTTGTGATATCAACTTCAAATTTGGATCACAACTTGGTTAGACATATGACTTTGATGTGATAGTAATTTTAGATTAAAACATTTTTGTAAAATATATATTTTATATAAAATTAAAAATATTTAGTATGGTATTTTTTATTTACAGTCAATTTAAACTTCCATAAATTTTTCATACTTTCATATTTTGAATTGCTTTCACTTCAGAAATAACTGTCAAGTGTCTTCTTTAAAACAAGACCAAACTTAGGTCTATATTCTAAAGCATTCTTGAATTACAGTCACAAATATGTAACCAATCCAGTCAACGTGTGGGGCTTTTCCTATCATTCTTTCTAGGGATGCTGATTTTGGAAGGTGGCTGTCTGACTGAGATGGTGAACAGGAACATGGTTTGTGTAACATATGCAAAACATTATTAGCTGTATGATAACATAGTCAAGCCGAGGGCTAATCATATGAATTACTGTTATGTGTCGACTTTAATTCAAATTCTGAATGGATTATATATTTAGCCTAAAAACGTGCAAAGGCCGTTCCCTTTACAATCACTAAAAAGCTGTCACTAATCTCAGTTTGTGATCTCACAAAGTTCCATTATAATCAATAAAGTTGTCTACACTCCTCAAATGACTCTCTTATAATCTCTGCGTTCAAGAGATCAAACATGTCTATAATTGGATACATTGCACACCACTACAAATACACGTTGTAAATAGAAACATTTGACATTTCACTGGACCATTTACCAAATCCGTTTCGTCAATATGATATTATTGCAGCATCAACTGAGGGTGCTCTTGCTTTCATTTGAGGGTGCTTAACACCCTCAAGAAACTCCATAGAACTGGGCCTGAATGTTTAATTCGCTGGTTTCTGGTTCAAAAATATAAGGCTGAATTAAACCAATATTTTGACGTGCCATTGTGTGGCGTTTACTACAGTTGACCGAGTGGATCAGGCTGGTGTGATTGGGTGGAGACATTCATGGTAAATAGATGTCTGCATTCCCGCAGGACCCGATCAGTTTTCTTGCGGCACGGCCGCTCCCAACATCCATGAAAACAGCGTATCTGCTCTTAAACTTTCTACAATGGTGGCGTTCACACTGTTCCCAGTTCCCTGCCCTGAAAAGGCTTCAACCAATCCCATACAAGGAAACAAAGGTCACGAAATGTCCTGTTGATGTCACTAGCTATTCAATCAACATTAACCTTTGCCAGGTATCGCATTTCTTATGAGATTACAGCTGTAGTTGAAGTTACAAATGTACAGATGCAGCTGTGTTTGCCCACTGTAGGCTACAGACAACGATAACATAACCTTTTGCGTTAAAACTCGTTGATTTTTTTCTAAACATAATTGTGTCAGCGACTATGGAAGTGAATGTGTTTCCGTCAGAACGACTGTGGAACTTAAATGTTCACATTGTGACTCAACTGGAAACATAGCTACTCCGGATTGATTGGTTCCCTTAAGTTTGTGGTTTGTCTCGTCAGATGCGGTGCTACTGTCTCTGGAGGAGATCCTCGAATTGTCCCACGGACATTTGAAATTAAGTGCGGAACCGGCCATGATAAAGTTTTAGCTCCTGTAAAAGAGCATACTCCCCTTCAGACTCTCTGTTCTTTTAAGACTGGGTGCACCCAAAATCTTCTTTTCCCAGCTGTCGCTGCAAATGTTTTGGAATGTTGGAGCTCTGAAACCTCACAGACGTCGCAAATTCGTGTCGCAGTCGATGTGAATTGTTTTGATGCAAACTATTCACACAAGAAATATTAGTTTTTCCACTTCGCTTTTTCGTTACGCGTCCGGTGTGAATTTTAAGCGGGAGCGGGTGGGTACGGAATAGAACCTAGTGGGAGCAGGACAAAAAAAACAGTCCCATGCAGACCTCTAGTTCTAAATTAAGCAAAGGTGTAAGAGTTACATTCAAGCTATTTTAAATGCATGAAGAAATTATTTTCACAGGAAAAAACTTTTAAATATGTCAATGTGATTATCAAAGATGAGATTTAAGCGATAAAATAATTGACTGCAGGGGGACTTTAAAGGAAAAAAGTCTGTTGTGCTGCCTGTTCAGAGTTTTATTAATACTACGAATTCAGACATACTTCTAATTTCAAGTACTGTACATAGTTTGCCACAATATGTATGTAGGTAGTGAAGTCGAAAAAGCTATATAATAAGCTGAAAAAGCAAACAAATACAAATTATAAATGTTTCCATAACTTTGCACTTCAGGGCTTCATTACCACAAAAAGCAAAAAGTAAAATGAGATTTGAAAAGCCGCTCAGTTGGATTGTAATGTGTTGTTCAAGCCATGTGGCAGTAAGCTGAACAGAACAAAGTTTAACACTCTCCATGAGTAAACAGCTCATGCAGAGCAGCTGGTGACTTGCGGCTCACTGTAGCTCCTACAGATGTCAAACAGTGGTGCTCCTCTCTAATCCAAATCTCTCATTCAGTCCGGTTCCCCTTGTGTGACACAGAGAGATTCAATCCCTTTGTTTAGAGCCCAGACCACAGCCCCAACCGGTGCCCCACTCTATCCAGATATAAGGCCATTCCGCAATTGGGTCAACCTTGGCTGTTTAAATTGGATTTTTGTGTGTGCCATGAACCAAGATGGAGTATCCAAACTAATTCTCCACAGTGCGCTCTTCTGTTCGCTTAGAGACACTTTTTGCACTCACGTTTTTCTTGTCTACCATCGGCGGATCAACTCTTCATCTCCATCAGAGGCTGATAAACACGAGAAAAACCACAGCAGCACTGCACGAATCAAATCAAACATCTCCACCTTAATGTGAACGGGCGTATGAGTGTGCCAAGCTGGGGCTTTTTAAAAAGGGAAGAAAAAACGACAACATATTTAAACAGATTGTGAAAACAATTCCATCTGTCGCCTTTGGCTTGCCACCACACAGCAGATGGAACACTTATCATTATAAATGCTAACTGCTTCCACACTGCCAATTGGCACTTAAATGCCTCTGCCACTTCTCCCTCGATGGTGGCACCAAACAAAGGCACTCATTTATTTCATTATTCCTTCATTACGGCAGACTCGATTAAGGTAATCTATAAAAGGCTAGATCAGTGGTCCTCTGTGCCGAGAGTCTCCACGTAATGGTAAAGTATTGTAAATGTGGTGATGGGCTGACGTAAACAAAACTCTACACTTGGAAGAAGACAGTCAAGATGACTTTGTGAGAAAAAAACAACTACTTTTTAATTAAGCACCTCACAATGATGCATCTTTAAAAAAACATTGAATCAATTTTCCCAAGATTGGAAAAACTACTGGTGCATACAGAGGCACCGTAACAAAGAGTAGCCTACTGCAGCAATTGTAAGACTAATGGCTTACAATCCAGGACAAATGTGTTAACTAATCATCAAAAACATGTTTGATCAGATAAATTAGTTTGCCTTAAATTTCACAAAACTTTCAAAAGACTTTTTGGTCTAAAGGTGCAAAAATAATAATGATGCATTAATAAATTATAAAATTAAAATATGATACAAATAAAAAAATAATTGCACATTAGATTTTGTAGCAGTGGTGCCTGTCCCATACAACTAAATGCTTCTTGTTGTGGGTGGTTGCCAGGGCATTGCTATGTGGTTGATCGGGTGTTCTGGAAGTTTGCTAACTGGCTACTTAATGGGCCAAGTCTAAAGAGTCCAACTCTAAAGGCCCGTTCACACTAAGAACGATAACTATAAAAAATAGCTACAATATATTGCCAAGTGTTCCAATCACTTCCATGGCCAGTGAATTCAAGCATTGAACCGTGATAGGTTGACACCTGTGCAATAAGTCCAATGAGCGGGGTCAGCGTATGCTGAGGAGCACAGTGCGCAGAAGTCACCAACTTTCTGCAGAGTCAATAGCTACAGACCTCCAAACTTCATGTGGCCTTCAGATTAGCTCAAGAACAGTGTGTAGAGAGCTTCATGGAATGGGTTTCCATGTCCGAGCAGCTGCATCCAAGCCTTACATCACCAAGTTGTAGCGTCTGGAGTGTCTCTCTCTCTCATGGGATCAAAGTGGCGAGTCGTTTGGAGAAACCTCAGATGCTTTCCTCCAAACAGCTCTGCATATAAATTAAATTCCTGCTTCAACGGCTCCAACAAGTCTGAGTCAAATTGCACCACCGACTAATTAAGCCCGGCTAGAGTGTGACCAGAAGATACTATGATGGCCCTTTCTGAGCTTCAATCAGATTCTAATCAGCCAGGACACAAAACTCACGGCCGGGGGGGTGACCCTAACACACACACACACAAGCATTCCTCTCTATTTAGCCTTTAATTAAACTATCCCAGAAATTACATAAATGATGATTTCTTAAGTATATGCATAATCCCCATATTTCTTATGTTTGCGTGATGTAAGAGCTATCTTAAACGCTCAAAATTGCTCTGTATAGAAGATGCACTGCCTAGAGGTCTGTCAACCAAGGCATGTTTGATGTCTAAAAGTTCCTTTTTCTTTGTCTTAGTCAATGGTACAAAGTATATGATTATGAGATGTACCGCTAGTATGTTTTAGTCCTTTTGGAGTGAAACTTTACTAGTTCTGGCTTCCAGCAAGAACATTCCATTGATTAATAAAGTCCGAACAAAGAAACTCTCTCCCGCCTGAAATTCACACCAACGATTGGTCGCCGCAGGGAAAGTGGGCGTAGTTTAATGGACTTCAAAAGACAGTAACACTAGCATTTCTGGGCTCAGTCAACTTGCAAGGACCCCGACGAGACAAATTTCCTTTTCCTCCCATCTCATCAGCGCAGCTCGCGGGCTTCGACCTGCGAGGCGGCGCGGTCTAGCCAAGCTGTTGTTTCCTTTGAGGATCGACGCGCTCCACTACAACAGCCAGCGGCGCGCTCCATCAGACCGAGGAACCTAGCTTGGACGAGATGAACTTTCCCTTCCAAGACGCTCCCTTCCCAAACACCTTTAAAACTCCCGCGGACCAACTAAGCTCCGGAAAAACCAAACGGAGAGAACGCTTCAGCGCACGAACACTGAGAAACGCCAACGCACGCATCTCGCTTTACACAACACAAAGAAAACATGCAAGCATCAATTCTATCGAAATTTAGATGCGTTTTAAGATTGTACCCCTGGTTAAGGTGATATGGTTCTTGCTGGCTCTAGTGGTTATGTTCGGGAAGGTGTCGGATCGGACACGATCAAACCCTTCTTCCTTTCCCTTCTCCTCATCCCTCCTCCTCATCCTTTCCCTTCTCCTCTTTCCACTATTCTGTAAATACATGTATTCTTTATTTAGTCATATGTAATCGTAGTATTAACCTTTATTAAAACCATGATATCCACGTTTTGATTGTCATTGTTTTGCTCACAGAACACGAGTCCCTTTAATGTCAGATCTAAGCTACGAGCTCTTATGAGCATCGTTGAATGCCTTAATTAATACCATAACTCGGAAAGTTTGTCCTTTGTGGCCAGAGGGATAAACTTCCCGAAAAGTGGGTAGGAAGAATAGACCTAGTGAGTGGATAAAGAATTACAGCTCGTTCTTTAAACAGAACGGAGAGGAATTTTGAATCAACTCCCTAGAGGTTATTCTGTGATTATTTAATATAGATATATCTGTAGTTAATTGCATTAAATTGTTGTTAACCATATATATATTGTATATTGCCTTAAATGCCGAGGTTAGGTATCCCCCTTTTGGGTGATTTTGGAGATTTGTGATTAGATTATAACGCGTTATGATTAATCATAAATCCCTAAATATTAACACCCACAATTCCCTATTGAGCTAATTTTCAATTTAAATATATATGTAACCCTAAGACGCTACAAAGTGCAATGCAAAGCGTCGGATGCAGTGGTGTAAAGCATACCGCCACAGGACTCTAGACTAGTGGAGATGTGTTCTCTAGAGTGACGAATCACGCTCCTCTGTCTGGAAATCCGATGGATGAGTCTGGGTTTGGCGGTTGCCAGGAGAACGTTTCTTGCCTGACTGCATTGTGCCAAGTGTAAAGTTTTGTGGATTATTGTGTGAGGTTGTTTTTCAGGGGTTGGGCTTGGCCCCTTTGTTCCAGTGAAAGGAACTATTAATGCTTTAGCATACCAAAACATTTTGGACAATTTCATGCTCCCAACTTTGTGTTCTAACATGACCGCACCAGTGCACAAAGCAAGGTCCATAAAGACATGGATGAGCGAGTTTGGTGTGGAGGAACTTGACTGGCCTGCACAGAGTTCTGACCTCAACCCGATAGAACACCTTTGGGATGAACTAGAGCGGAGACTGCGAGCCAGGCCTTCTCATCCAACATCAGTCCAACCTTGTGGAAAGCCTTCCCAAAAGAGTTGAAGCTGTTATAGCTGCAAAGGGTGGGCCAACTCCATATTAAACCCTACGGATTAATAATGGGATGTCAATAAAGTTCATGTGCATTTAAAGGCAGATGTCCCAAAACTTTTGGCAATAAAATTTTGACATTGTTCTTGGTGTGAACGGGCCTTAAGGGTCTATGATATTCTGGTCTCTAGATATCGCACAAACCCTCAATTACAGTATATAGGTTTTTTTTCGACTTTGTTTAGACTCAATGACCAATCATTGTGGGTTAGTAGTTAAATAGCTATTTTGCAAGTTGAAACGGGACAAACTAATAGAGAGATTTGTCCACTGGGTGGACTTATTTTCATAAGTAACTAATTTAATACAAAAAAATTCAAAAGCTGTAATGGATTACAGTTACATTTATTTTGTAATTAAATGATGTAATGTTGTTACATGTAACTAGTGACTCCCCAACACTGGTAATAGCACATATCTCCTCCACAAACTGCACAATACGAGGTATCATTCATGTCCTGAGTCATAGTTTAATTCTTGAAAAACCTAAGTATGATGAAAAGTGACCCATCAGTCTATCGAATGACACAGAAATGTTTTCAAGTCCAATAAAGTCAACAAAATCTCAGTGTGCACCAGTCATGAGAATGCCATTTCAGTTGTGCAGGAGGGCCGGTGTTCAGTGGCCACAGAAAAGTGTGGCACATTAGTGAAGCCGGACACCACTGACTCCTGGAATGGAAGGAATGGTGGGGGGTTGATTAGCTAGCCGTGATAAATCAGAACACAGCTTTACAAAGGCTTGCCACCACCTCACTGGCTGGTTAAGGGCATTAAAAATGCAAAGCAGGGCTCCTTTCAGCTGCTGCCACACTCTGAAGTGCAAGTGAAGATAAATTCTGCAATGAAGTATCTTTCTCTGGTGGAGTTTAGCCGGAGCTACAGAAGAGAGAGAAAAATAAAAGCCTTTTAATCCAGCTGCTCTCCGGTGAAGCCTTTGCCTCACTTCTGGGCACGCGTCTCAGAGACTAAAGGGAAAACACATTAACCCTGCCTGGCATACGCAAGCACACACTCACACACGTAAATACAGCAAATAAAAACAACGTCCGGAAGTCATTCCTTTTACCTTCGTGTGAGCTATTTTGACAGCCATCAACCAAGACGAGCGGCTGCAGTGCTGCAGAAGCCATATAAAATGGCTTTACTTTACTTTCTAATTCGGTTAAAAAACTGGCAGGGCGAGGTTTATTGACTAATCTTTAAAACAAAAGGTTGAAAAAGACAAAATGAAGGAGGGCTGGAGAGCTTGTCGTTTCTCCGATGGATATCTTTTGTCTTCCTTAAGGGAGCCGGGCTGCCGGAGCACTATCGCAGGATAAGAGAATGCTGGACAGTGATAAGTGGAAGCCATGGAGAGCCTGAAAGACAAGCCCTATCTCAAGTCTGAGAAAACACACACACACACACACACACACACACACAGCTACCCTCACACTTCAATGCATTGCTTAGCTTCTACAGTTAGAAGTAGTGTGTGCACCAGTCTGATCATTTAACAGACAATAAAATAATCGCTCCGTTCCAAAACATAGTGAGCTGCATACAAAGGTACCATTTTAAGGAATTATAGGCAAGCTACACTTTTGGCAAAAAAGGTCCATTGTTTATTGTCAATAGTGTAGTGTTGTATGAAGCAAAGCTCACACAGGAATCACTTTCAAACTAAACAGCTTTCTGTTAGTCAAAGTGGCGAATCCGGAAGACCAATTTGAACTCTTCCAATTTGAAAATCTTCCGCTCTCAAGCAACATTCCCAGTCGCATTCTTATTGAAATGACTAGACTTCGCCAAAAATATAATATAACGTAAATGTGACGACTAGTGGTGTCAACAATAATCGATTCAGTGATGCATCGCAATGCGGGGCATGCACGATTCAGCATCGATGCGGCAAAGGGCCATAATCGATTATGTCACCGTTTATTTTCTGGCCTTGAGTTGGACAATAAAGTTGTGAAGTTTCAATTACTTCCAGGGTCATAACAACAATCAAATCTTTGTAATGATACGTTTGGCCATTAACTTAACTTTGGCTTAACTTAACTCAAATTCATCATTATATTTAAATTACAAAAACATGAGGAGAGTCCCATGAAAGACCCACGTCTGGCAGATCAACACGCTACTACATTTCTCTCTGAATTAAATTAAATGTGGAGGATTTTAACTGTGACAAGATGATTGACAGGGCCGAATGCAATGATATAATGTCCTACCTGCCTGTCAAGGTATATATTTTGATTCCCTCTGCGCACCCTGCTCGCACAGATGTTGCACGTCATCAGCGCGTTTCACGCTATGCAGAGTTAGACAGATGGCAGTCACAAGCTCTCAACAGTAACCACCTTTTACAGTTCCTCCTGAACCAAAACAATGAGCTTATACCACGTTCACACCATAACTATTGTAATTTGGAAGAAATGGAAACCCATCACGTTATACTCGAATTTATGCTTTTCAATGGCAACACTATCAACGCCGTAATGAATCTGTAGCAGTCAGGGGGTACAGGTCATTGTAATGTTATGTGCTTTTGAGACATTAGGTAGTTTAACGCCGTATCTCTGGAAGCTTTTG
Source organism: Gobio gobio (assembly GCF_949357685.1). Lineage (NCBI taxonomy): Eukaryota > Metazoa > Chordata > Actinopteri > Cypriniformes > Gobionidae > Gobio > Gobio gobio. Next base: position 11,966,610 of record NC_137104.1, read on the forward strand.
TTTGCTCCCTGCTGTGTGCGCATTCATGTGTTTTAAAGGAGACGTGGCTTTGGAAACGCTCTGAAGGGACGGTGGGATCTTATGCTTTCAAAGCTAGCTCGCTATTGCTAGCCTCACAAAAAATGCCAACACTAACCTTAAGTCAAGGCGTAGCACTATTTGTGCTAGAGTGTTCCAAATCAGTCACTGAGGATAGGGTGCTATCTTTGAAGGCTGCTGCCTTTGTAGGGAGTAGGCAGCAAGGCAGCTCATTAAGTATTGGAACCAATTCTAAATGCTAATGTTCTAATAAAACTGAAATGCTAAGGAGTAGTTCCAAAGGGGTTTTTACTCAGGGCTCGACATTAAGCCTGTTAACGAAATCTGTCATTCACTTGTCCGAGTAAAAGATTTGCTTGTCCGAAATTTTTTTATTTTATTACTTTTGTGTGTGTGTGTGTGTGTGTGTGTGTGTGTGTGTGTGTGTGTGTGTGTGTGTGTGTGTGTGTGTAATTTATTCTGAAGCAATATTCTCACCAGTGTTCAATCAGCTTTGGCATATTTTAAATCTGCATATTTGTAATACTTTTTATAAAAGGACATTTTTTCTTAATCTTATTAAATATAGGCTATGCTTCAGCTTTATTTTTATATTTTTAAATTTAAATTAAACTAGATTAAGACACTATAGGGCTGTTACCAATCAAATTAAATAATTTATACTGAAAAATTACAACTGCATTAAATAATTTTATGAGATTGTTGGAAATATTTGTTGGAAATACAAATAAGAAAAGTTGGAAAGAAGGGGTGGTGGCAGGTGACCGTCTTAATGAGCGAGTCATTGAGTCGATTCGGTCAAACGGCTGATTCATTCAAGAATTAGGCGGTCGTTTATGAATCTTTGATTCAACCGATTCATTCAAAACGCTGAATCATTCAGTAACACACTGTTGCTGTGAGATGCGTTATGGTTCTGCTGTGATCTTTGTTTGGAACTTTTTTCGCTGCTGAAATAGAAGAAAAACAGTCAATATTGCATCTAAAATGTAAGTGACTTAATGTTAATTAATTGTTTATGGAACTGTCATATCAGTGTCACATTTTCAATCGTGATGGTATTCAGGAAAACAGCATGGGCATCTTGCTCATGGGATGTTGCTTAACTGTATCATATGTTATAAATATAAAAACTCCACATTTTGAATTTTTACCACAGTATATTAACTGAGTTTCTCTGTTTGAGCAGGGCTGATTCGTTTTGATTTCTCCTCGAGAGTCTGCGTGAGTGTCAACAGCGCAACCTTGTTACCGTCAGTACATTATACATTATATATTATTATCAACTATCGATCGCCACTTACACTAAATGAATACAAAATCATTCTTGCATTTTGGTGATTCCCTAGATATTTGTTTAGTTTTTGACGTTTTAATCACTTGTCCGGTCGGGCAAGTCAAATTATTTTTCAGTTGCTCCTTCAAAAAATCCACTTGTCCCGGACAAGCGGACCCGCGTTAATGTCGAGCCCAGTTAATGATGGCTTAATTATGGCTGTATCAGTTTCAAGGTGATTTTATAAAACAGTTAAAGATGATATAGTGTTTAGGTTGTCCATTTCCAAGTAATCAACAAGGCTAGCTTTTGTGACTTTCACAGATAACCTCTGTGAAAGCTCAAGAGACCAGGTCAATTATCTATTTTACACGAGGAGCAAAGAATCAATTCTAAGTCAATGAATGACTCTTCCACCTAAGACAACCGTTAGAGTTAAACAGCCAATCAGGAAGAGTGAGACAAAGCTTAAAATGAACTAATAGACAGAGTCCCTTGAGCCAAGTAATTCCCATTTTCCAGTCTCTATCAGAACTAGGCCATGTTTTCACTTAATAGATGTTGAAAACTGATAATGTGAAGCATTAGTGGTCTCTGGTTAGAAAACCATCTTTTTCTTTATTGGAAATAGTGGAAATCTGTGAAACCCAGCCAGATTTGGCACCAGTAGATTTGTGCTATTGTAAAAAGTGGTATTTCAAGTATTGGCTCTTTAACACACACACACACACACACACACACACACACACACACACACACACACACACACACACACACACACACACACACACACACACACACACACACGTTCATCATCAGTGAACTCATGATATGCTCGTACTCACAGTCCCTCTCACTTGAAGCTTCTTGGGCTCTGGGCTCATTTCTTGAGGGATGAATTTGATTGGTCCCTTGATCTGCCTCCTAGACCTTTTGGTTCCATCCGGTAGCGTCTCCATGGCGATGTCAGCCTCGTCACTGCTGGCCTGGTCGCACTCAGAACACTGCCTGGAAAAGGATGAGCGAGAGATAGAAAGAGAGAGAGAGAGAGAGAGAGTGATAAAGGAGTAGGGTATTCTTTTGCTTTCATTTGACCTTATTGATTTCTCAGTATGGAGAAATCTTTGAGACGAGAGAGTGGCTTTCAAGGTGCATGCCAATGTTTTTCCACTGGAAGCAGATGCGTCATATTCATTCTAACAAAAGGGATGTTAAGTATCTCGCACAAACAATATATAAATTGAAGGAATAGTCAAATTCTTTAGTGCGAGCAAAAGCTTTTTGATTATACAGTATTACTGTCTCAGGGGCAGGCAGTTGCCAGTAATTAGGTACGAGTTGGCCCCCCACACAATTTTATCTTTCGAATGCTTTCTAATTTCCATCCAGCAGAGCGGAACGACATCACGCTTTCTTATTCATGGATTAAATGAATTACTCGAATCAGCAGCGAAAGCATTGGGCTCAGTTTGACAAATAAACAAAACACAGAAACGCTCACGCATGCAACTGTGGAGCTCCACATAAGTGACAGTGTAACCTTACGAAAGTAAACATGGAGGGACTTTATGAAACCCTAAACTTGAATTTGAAAGTGCATCTTCGTAAGTGCTCCCTGACCCATACATCAAATTGATTTATCATGTAATTTGATTAAAAAAATGTATCAATTGACAGCCCTAGAAAAAAAAAAAGTGAATCGTCATAGTTTTACAGTTTATTGGTTTCCTCCAGAGCAGGGATTCCAAGCGTTTTTAAGGCAAACTCCTTAGACCTAAAATATTTACTTGATGTATGGCCCATGATTTTTAATAAGTTTATTTTTTAATAATTGTCTTAAATTAATTTCTCCTGTTGGCTAATGGTCACAGGTAAGTAATTAAATATTTTCTAAATATCTTTTTTAGTAAGTATTTTATTTTGATAGTTTTTATTTACTTATTTAAAATTTTACAGTTTTAGAATTATGTTCAAGTTCATTTTATTTATATAGCACATTTACAATAGCAACTATGCTGACCAAAGTGCTTTACAGGAGAACAAGATTAAAAGAAAATATAACATGCATAAAACGATAAAAATAAGAGCAACAGTTACCATTAAACAGGAAGACCACAACCAGAAATCGAAGCTCAGATATAAGCCCCGTTTCCACCAAAATTACCCAGAACAATTTGTCCCAGGAACTCTTTTTTCCCCCAGACCTGCTGCTGTCTGCGTCGCGGTCTAAAATAAGATTAGTCCGGTGACATAGGACTGCGTGTGACTTTCCAGAGCCCACTGGATTTTGTCTTCCGCATATAAGCTTAATAAAGCTTGAACCTAGTAGTCGGATAATCAATCGTATTTTTTAAACACCATTGTTGATTTAAATAGCAAACAACTCTTACTGCACGCACCGCAACAGACTTTAAGGTTGAAATAAAATGCTGCGTGAGCTGAACCATTAGCATGTTCAGTGCCCAAGTCCCACCCCCGAAAGTTCCTGAACTTTGAAAAAGTACAACCTCGCAAGCAGGGCTATTTTGAGGGGGAAATCTTTACCTGGAACTTTATTTAGACCCCGGTTCCTGTGGTCAAAACACACAGAGTACCACCCCAAAGTCCCAAGTTCCCGGGGAAAGTTCCCACGGTGGAAACACGACTATAAATTACCAACAGACAGGAAAAAAACAACAACAATTTCAATTCACTAAAGAAAACAGGTACGTTTTTAAAAGAGACTTGAAAGCAAACATTAGCCGTTCTAATCTCAAAAGGCAGGGTGTTCCAAAGTCTTGGCCCTGCCACCGCAAATGTACGCTCCTCTCTTTGCCTGAGTCTAAAGTGAGGGACTACCAGCAGACCCTGGTTGCAGGATCTTAGGCTTCTGGATGGAGAGTAGGGATGAAGAAGCTCAGAGAGGTAAACAGGAGCTAGGTTATGTAGAGATTTATATACAAAGAGGAGAATCTATTCTCTGACGAACCGGCAACCAGTGTAGAGATCTAAGAATTGGAGTGATATGTTCATGTTTATGACACTTGTGAAGCGTTTTGGACAAACTGAAGGCAAGCAATTTGATTAGATATGCCGCAATATAAAGAGTAACAGTAATCTAGCCGAGAAGTAACAAACGCACAAACAGCCATTTCTAGAGTTTTGGGAGCGAGAAAGTCTTTGATTTTAGACAGTAGATGAAGTTGATAGAAACTGGATCTGATTACGGATTAAATGTGTGTCCAATTTTAAAGACTGGTCAACAAGAACACCTAAGTGCCGCACTCGTGAAGATTTAAAAACAGACAGACTCTCCATTTATTAGCCATTATTAATTATTGGCTGTTCTTATACGAGTTAAGGGAATTTAAGGGTGTGCTCACACTCGTAGTTCGGTTCTCTTGGTTCTTTTGGTACAGACGAAAAAAATTTAAATAATACATTTAGTCCTGGTTCGCTTAAGGTTCACACTATAATTTTTTACACTGAAGAAAAAACAACCGGCTTTTATGACGTATATTTTGAAACAATGCAGTGTGCTGGGCTAAATGAGCTTTCTGTATGTGATGGTATATGATGTAGCTGACAACTTGCGAGGAGCTTATAAAATGTATAAAAGACTGGCAGGAATCCCTCCGTCACACACAAACAAAGATCTGCCGCAAGGAGACACGGATTGATGCTTGTACCGAACTGTGATAGGCAACATCTCGACTATGACAAGAAAAAACAGGTATGCTTAAGCATTCTGTCCTTTTTAGGGTCACATCTTGTAACATCATGTCCTATTTTTGGTGAGTTTACATGTCGTGCGTTCATATTTCAGTCAAGCTTTGTTTGTTTGAAAGTGGAGCGAGACCCATCTTTTCAGGAGTCTCTGTCTTTTCAGGTTTCGGATGGTAGCGTTCACACTTATTCAAACAGACCGCACTAACAGAGCAATCGCACCAGTTCATTTTAATCAAACCAAACCTGCCAAGTGTGAACACAGCCTAAAATCACATTTTTTAATTCCCTCTCCCAGTCCTGTTCTCACCAGTAGCTGTTTTTGGTCTTCTTCGGCATGCGTGTGAGAGGCGGGTCCAGGCAGCCCAGATGGTAATGCAGCTTACAGGTGTCACATAGCAGTAAAAGATGCTGGTCTTGGTTTTTCTTACAGATCCCACAGCTGCACAGAACATGAAGCTGTTTCTTATTTCAGCACACAACCACATCAAAGCAAAGACACCATTTCACACTTTTTCTCTCTTTCACTGCATAATAATTTATGTTCTCTAGGTCAAAGGTATTAAAACTGGGGTCCAGGGACCCCCAGGGGGGCGCAAAGGAGTGACAGGGGGTCCGTGGAAAATTCTAGAGAAAAACCATGAAAAATGTAAACACATTTTTAGATTACAATAAAAATAAATACGTTATTAAATTAACATATGACCAAACGTAAATAAAAAAAAAAAAATGTAATTAATAAATTTGCTTTATCAATTTAATTAATTTCTTATTTATAAATTTGCTTAAAAATCTAGAGAACAAAAAATTAAGTAAACAAATATATTAGATTAAATAAATAAATGTTGAATGTTAAATTACCATATGATAATGTTTAAAAAAAATGCTCAAATTTAAATAAATATATGTGGAAAAGCCAAGAGTAAAACTGTAAACATTTGAATATAATAAAAATAAGTAAATAAATTAGCTTAAATAAATGTGCAAACATTTAAGAAATGTCATATAACATTACAATAAATAAATAAATAAGTGATAAAATGTTAAATTAAATATGAAATAATAACATTAAAATGTATAAATGAGATTAAAATAAATAAATGAATACAAAAATTGATTAATATAAATAAATGATAAAATTTAACAGTGCATTATTATAGTGTGTAGAAAAGCGATATAATAAAATAACTTAATAGAAACTAATGTAAGATATATAATAATAGTGTATTAATTGGGAGTTTTTAAAAGACTGGTGTCTTTTAAATTTCAGGATGGGGGTCCCTCACACAAGGATGTTTATATTTGGGGGTCCAGGGCATCTAAAAGTTTGAAAAACCCTGCTCTAGATCAACGTTTAAAAATGAAATTACAATAAAACACTGTCCAGGTGTCATAAATGAACTGCTGGCATCCTGTATCAGCTGCACGCTAACCTGTAGAGCATAGTTGGGAGGTTTGACGACTTCCCTGGTGATCCACCCTCTTTCTTGCTTGGCTTTCTCTCTTTGGGAGCTTTAAGAACAGCAGGAGAGTTCAATTTCTGCAAATAAAGCAGAGCAATGAAATTAAACCACATTTCAAAGACACATCAAATTATTCAAGAAACAAACAAACAGGCATCATAATAAACTAGACCATCACAACTTAAGAAAGTTACTCTTAAGATCATTTTTTAACGATAATGTGATGACCAGTGTTGGGGAAAGTTACTTTGAAAAGTAATGCGTTACGTTACTTTTGCGTTACTTTTTCTCACCCGGGCTGGGCTTGTTTTTGTTGTTTTTTTATAACAAAAAAGTTATATTTTTGAAAAGACCTCTTCATACCAAAATTCAAATAATAAGCCCCAGGCTGAGGTAAAAATGCAAATTCATGCATGAACAGTAGAGGGCGCAGCTCTGCTGTACTGCCATTCTGGATAATGGTAGAATAGGATGCAGGAGAAAAAAGTTTTACCAATAAAAACAAAAAATCTAGTAATTTTCATCAAGGTCAGCAGCAACACATTAAATATAAAGGTTATAAATTAAATATAAAGGTTATAACGATTAAATGCATAAAAATAGTTGTTTTATTTAACATTTAATTATCGGAGGTTTGCACAGTATTCTGATTTTGTATTTGACTGATTTTATTCATTTTGAGGAGTACAGAATCTTTATTGTGCAAGTGAGATAACTAAATGCTCACACTTAGTCTAGAACTACAATAACCATCATGTTTACACACAACGCCTCTGCACTTATTTTTCTCAACATGAGGGCAGGAGAGCTGTCAGTCAAATAAATGTGAAAAAGTAACTCAGATATTTTGTTGTAAATTTGAAAAGTAATGCGTTTATTATGCGAAATATTACTATATATATATATATTACTAGTTACTTGGAAAAAGTAATATTATTACGTAACACTGTTACGTTACCCCAACACTGGTGATGACTGTTTGTTAGGGTAGTGCTATCAGTGTTCAACATGACTTTTATGGTGTTCTGGGGGGTGGGGGGGCAGCTCCAGTATGATAATCTGGTAACTAGATATCCTTCAATGAAGTTCTATTGGATATACCAGACTGTTTTAGTGTCTGCCATGTGAAAACTAAGTAGATCAAATAGAAAAAAGTACCAGCACACCTCTCTCCTCATTTAACACACAACTTGAGGTCTCATTCACGTCCTCAAGCGCCACTAATAAGTTAATTTTAAATGAAATGCAATGAAATATTTTAGAGTGAAACATTGGTTCTCAAAATTGTTTTTGCAAAAATATATACACCGTGTATTCAATAAATGATGGATTTGTGGCAATGGAAGCTGGCGGACCATTTGGGAATTATTTTTGCATTTCTGTTTGATGCTGTTCTTGGTAAAGAAATAACTCAATTTATGCCTGTTTTTCTCTTGTTTCTTTTATATATAACCTTCCTAATAGCTTCCATCATGGCTATGATGTATCACACTGCTACTCCTCTAATAGTGCAAATGCAAACATACTCTTTTTTTTAAACCAAGAATAGTTTTTTTACCTTTATTTTTTTGGCCAAACAAGGTCACTTGACATTCTTGTAAGTACACTGAAAACTATTTCAATTTTGTCTTTATTTTTAAAGGGAAATGAAAAAAAGCATGAGCTAGAACTTACAGACACCGGTAGAGTGACTGTGTCTTTTATTCTGCAAAGCAAATAAGCAATACTAGGCTGACGCACAAAAAAATGAGTTCTATTAGTAGTTTCTCTAGAAAGTTACTTTTAGGGTGCTTTTACATTTGGTTCGATTGCCTGAACCAAACCAGAGTTCGATTGCTCCCCCCTCCCCCTGCCCCCGCTGGACTGTGTTCATATTATATTATTTGGTCCGAACCGGGGTGCGTTTGTGTCATCAAAGCAGCAGCTGTTTACCCGGTTGCTTAGTAACAACAGCGAGCGTGAATGCGGCAAAATGCATAGCGTTGCTCACCTGACTTTTATATTTTTGAACCGTTGGTTTTGTTTACAAAGCTTCAGTACGTAATGGCACTTGCATCTATCTGCCGCAAATGTACTGCAAATGCTCTAAAGAAGGCTGAAGACAAGCAGAAATAAGATCTACAGCTTTCTGCTTGCAGTATGTCAGTCACGCTCGGCAGGAAATTGAGTGAAACACACACAAACACACATTTTCATCAAATCATACGTCATTAATAGCGGTTCACTTCCGCGATTTAGTACGACTGCGTTCACATCAGCAGCGAACCATACCGGAGTTCACATGAACCGAACCCCAGACCACCATTTTTACGCGGACTTGGGTACGGTTCGCAGATGCGCACCTGAGTTCGGAAGACCGCGTTCACATCATCCAAACGAACCGAACTCTGACGTCAATTGAACCCGGGTGTGCACCAAAAGTGCTAGTGCGAAAGCACCCTAGGGGAAGCAGAGAAGACTTGTGGATGGGGTTTGGAGAGAGGACAGTGGCCAGGAAAGAAAGAAAAACAACTTTTCCTATTTTCTGTCTATACATCTGTTCTGCATCTTTTCTGTCCAGGTTAATTAGAAAAATTATCTAGTAGAAACCGGTCTCACAGCAACAACAGAGCAGCTTCTCTCTAGAGCCTTTCTAATCTGAACGTGCTCCGTTCAGTGTGCCCATGGTGACGGTCCCTCTCCACTGCACCGCCGGGATTATAACAGGCCGGAGAAATAAGCGTGGACATGCCAGGTTTTACATCCTGCAAACTCTGGATTACTGTGGCCAGTTACTCCTATCCACATAATTTCAGTGGGAATATTATGTGGAGAAGAAAGGTGTTTGACTAAGAACAAAACAAACAAAAAAAAAAAGAAAAAGAGAAATAAAAAAAAGCCTCACAGAACAGCCCGAACAGGCGGTTGGCCATCTGCTGAGGGAGCCCGACAGACTTTGCTGTCTTGCAGTGATTGTGGAGAATCCCAACGGTACCCTGAGAGGGGTCATATAGCTCACAAAATTTCCAAAAGGGGTGGACCTGCTTGGGGAGTCCACAATGACGTTTCAGCACATGGCGTCCACATAAAATAGTTCATTTAACAAAAACAAGCAATTTCTAAAACATGACTAAACACAAACCGCAATAAGAGAACAACATCTAATAAAGTGGAATAACTTAGTGATTAATGTTTTCCTTGTCTGTAATTTGTCAAATTCACATTCGAGTCCACAGCTTAATATTGAAGTTCATCTGAATGAAATATTTGACGTCCTGATAAAACATTCACAACAAAATATCATGCTCACTGTTCATAGAGAAGTAGGGCTTTTTTGTTGTTGTGCTAGTTCTTTTGTTGTTGTGAAGTTTTTTTTGTGCCAACAACTTTGCGCTCTGTGAGACGAAAGTTTACTTGACATTAGATAAGTACATATAGTAAATAACAGCTTAATCTTCACGTCATATCAAGAACCAGATCCGTTTGATTTGTGTATGAATCATTCAGTGATTTGTGGAGTTTTGATCGATTCATTATCATTGTTGAAGCATGCATTATGGTGCAACTGAAGGACACAAAGAATACAATTTAGCAAATAATTTGCACCGATCGTTTTCAAGTCGACTGCTGAAAATTTGTCATTTTCTGAAAAAGTTCAGAATATTTGACTTCTGAATAAAAAACACAACTTTCACTACAATATTTCGGATTGATCATTCTTAAAGAAGCACAGATTTGTTTGTTGTTGATGTGCCAACAACTTCAGAGTTTAACTGGCTTTAAATAAGAACATCCAAAACTGTGGAAGAACTTGTTCGCAAATAACAGCTTGTTCACCTCAATAACCACATCAGTCTGATTTGTGTATGAATCATTCAGACGATGTTCGATTTGATTGTTGAAGCATGTGTTAAGATGTAACTAAAGGACAAATTGTATAAAATCGTTGCAAATAATTTTGCACAACGATTTATCATTTCACAGTTCCAGGTGAAATGTAATGTTTATAATGTTTGCTTTTTGCCTATATTGATTATGCTGGTCAGTTGATTCAACAGAAATTTTGTAGTAACTTCCTCAGCTATTGTATTACAAAGCAGCAATAACTAGTTTTTTGTAATCTAACGTCCCCATTAAATCAAAAGCGAAGTTTTTTGGGTTTTAGTATAAATATGTTAGCCTTACTGTTATCTATAAGCTAGTGTGCTCCAAAACAATGACAAAATTCACATTTTTGAAGATTCAAACATTCAAAACGTACAGTCTCTCATTTGCGCCAATATGGATCAATGATTTTGATGACATCATTCTGCACTCCAGCTTCTCATCAGATTCCCCGTCCAATCAAATGCTCTGTAGAATCTAAAGTGCCCTTACATTATAAATAGACGCTGAAGCTGCAGTTGAAATCGGTCACTTGTTCACACATTTACTATGTTCTACATGGTGAATGGCACATAGTGCACTTTATAGGGGATAGGCAACGTTTCAGACAAATATGATAATAAATATGATTTCCATTGGGGCAGATGAAGTCTGGTTTCATGTTAGTGTCACATGAATCACCTAGGCATGCACACAGTCTGCTCCGGTCCAGAAACTCGATAGCACAGAGCGGATCATATGCGCGAGTCGGCGCAGACCAGAAAACACATCAGACCTATTTGAATTCTGCAAGGAATGCTTTATTTTAAAGCGATATGGAGAAGATTAAGAGGAAACACCAGCTTTACTGAGCTCAGAGGCTCTGGCCGAGCTGTTGTATCAACAAAACTCTATTGGCTAATTTTAAAGGGGTCATGAACTGCGTTGTTTTATTACTGTATGGGTTTCCTGGGGTGCACTTATAATGTTAAAATGCTTTTTACATCAAAAATTGTCACAATTTAAAAAAAAAGGCATTTTTCCTACCCTGATTTTAGCCTTTGCTCTTAATGCTCAGTTTTAAGGGGTGTGTGTGCTGTGAGACTTCAGTGAAAACTCCCACTGCTGTGATTGGCTAACGTCTTTCCATTTGAAATAGTATTACTCTCTCTTTTAGCAAGTTTTTTTTTTTTTACTATTACAGCTCTCATGGTTAACTAATCGTGAAAAGTGTTGCATTACATTTAGATCTATGGCATTATATTAAGATCTATGGCATTATGTTTAGATCGTGGCATGATCAGCCATTAGAATTAACACAGTTACTTACATTTTGCATTACTGTCGAGCCCTGGCACTGCACAATATTTTGTAATCCTCAACGGCATGTTTATTGCTTGGTAGCTCGATCTGGTTTAACACTAGGCCTATGTTACATGCGTGAATCGGTGGGCGGGGCTAAACAGGCAGTGATGAAGTAGGCGTTGATCTTCTTCAGCAGAGGCGGTATTTCACTGCACGATGATGTCACAGCCTGGCACATTCTGAAATCGAGCGTTTGTTGGGCCTGGTGTCTATTAAAGGTTTCCTTTTGCTAACAAGGAAGTTTTCAGCTCCGAAACTTACAGGATATTCTTATATCACGATTAACTTTTATATATCAAAGGCTGGATGAAAAGTTGATTTCTCAATTCATGACCCCTTTAAAAAGGAGAGGAGCTGTTCAATATGTTCCTGTTTCAGTGGAAATTACGTCAACATATTGAATAATGCTGCGCGTTTCAAGACACTTCAGAGGGGCTTTAAGGTAATACAATACGAAGCATTGAGTTATAAATGTACATTATGGGTTACAAATGTACAGTATATATATTTTTAAAGAATATTTGAAAATGAAAACTCGTTACAATGTTAATAACCATGAAAACGCTTCATATCAGTCCCCTATTTTTTCATGTCCAAAGCAGAATTTGTCAATTTCTGAAAAAAAGTTGTCTACATAAAATGATTCCAGACTCGACGTGAAATTTTGAAGATCATTTTTTTTATGGCAACAAATTCATCCTTGGTGCGAATAGACCTCGCAAAGTTGATAAGCTATCAAAGACACATTCATGCCTCCTTTCAAAGTGCACTAGTGTGAGTTCTCACTCACCCAAGGTGGCACGAAAGATGAGACCACCTCCTGAGAACATCAATAATTTGAGGGTTATGTGCAGACACCAATGACTGATAGGGAACGAAAATGTAGTAGATAGATGACACAAAGGAGCGGGGCGCCTTGACTGATGTTGCTACTTAAGCGGCGTGCGTTTTCTAATTATGTGATTTATGACCATCATTGCAGATTCACTGGCTCACTCTTTTCCAGACCACTCGGCTCTCCTCGCCTCCTTCTACCTCCTCGCTCCATTATTGCAGCATTTATCTGTCGAGAGGACATTTTAAGAGATCCTTTTAATTAACCATCTTACACACTCTCTAAGCCGGGTAACCGGTTATTCAACGCAAATTAAGTTTTAAACAAGTGCGCATGGGTGCATGCAAATGGGGCGCCTTTTAAATGTTTTGTCGCTGTATCAGAAGCGAGATAACGACGTGAGCTGCAGTTCTGATTGTTGCGGTTTTAGGTTATCACAGGGAAGTGTGGCCTCTCATATTCATTCTGGGGAGGCATCTCATCAAAATCACTCTTCCTGGGTGTATCATAGTGATTAAAAGGGTGACAAAACATAGAGGACTAGCGATACCTCCTAAGTGACAACCTTTCATCCTTTGTGCGGCCTTGTAGCCTAGCCAACGCTAATTCTCCACATTCACGATGTATGAAATTGACAAACGTTTAGCTCCAACAAAGAGGATAAACTTTTCAGACAAACTTTACAAACATTTCGAAACCCAGAATCCTTACAATTCCTTTTACGGTTGCTGTTGCCAATGACATTTTTGTTTCGGGGCATATCCTGCTAAATGGCATTCTAAGTACAGACTGTTATTTAGACAAAAAGAGAGATCTACAGAACATTTCAGACCTTCACATTTTCGCACTCATTAAGTGACCGTCACCCATGGCGACGCACCTTGGTGATGTGGTTGCCATAGTGAGCAGGGGATAAGTTGGCGGCTTTTAGCTACAGAGTCAGGGCTGAGTGCATGGCCAATGACAGGTCAATCAGTTAGCGCAAATGAAAGAATTTCGCAAACAGGAGGCCCATTACAGCGAAGAGAATTACCTCAACGCTGTCTACCCAGTGGGGTGCTGCCTACAATCTAGATTTCTTTCAATCACAGCTCATTACCCAGGTGCAAAAAATCCAGGGAGAAGATTTTCTCTCTTTACACTCTTTCCACTGTGAAGTCAAAGACGAATTTTGCCAACAATACGCTCCAACTGCTAGATCCACGTGATGCGTCTGAGCACCCAAAGCGTCTGCTCCGTAGACCAAAACTGTGAAAGATGTCCAAGAGCCAAAGAGATGTTGACTCAATTTCCTTCACAGTTTATTAACTAAACGTTAATAAGCTGTACTGCATAATAAAGCTTTCAAAAAAAGAGTGTGATTTACCACGCAGACATATAATGTGCAAATTTACAGCCATTAATGGCCGTTTATGGAAACTAAGCCACAAAAAGTTATGCTTTGTGTGCACTATGCCAGTAGTTCAAGTTAAAACATTAGCCAGTCATTACAAAGGTTGTTTCAGGGAAGCTGTTATCACGTTAAGGGAAAGAAAAGTGCGGTAAGACCTTTTAAAACCAATTTTGCAATGTAACAAAGATTCAAATATTACAATTATTGTTTTTTAGGTTTCAACATGTAAACATAGCTTTATGAATTCACCCTTCGCCTGGATTTTGATTGACAGGCGATCTGACCATTCATAACCGCCATCCGTCGAATCCGCCATTTTGTCCGACAAAGCAATCAAGAGAGTTTGTAGATTAACGTCGGTGGACTTGAACTTAAAAAACGGTGTGTACTGACGTCTTTCCGTGGTTGAAACAACATTCCTTCTGAAGTTCATTCATGTTTATTTGATACTATAAATTAACTAGAAATGTCACCACACATTAAAGAGCCACAAAATGGTATTTATTGTTTACATTTCTTCAAAAAAAGGACAACATTTTAGAGATGAGACTTTGCCCTGTCCGGTCTCTGTCCTGTCTGTCAGTATCCTCTTTGCTCTGTGATGTGTTTTGCACTGCGTGAGAACATGATGTGTGGTGTGAGCGCGGTTTGTCGGACATAGCAACAATAACTAAAAGGGGCGGGTCTTTGCGAACGGTCAATTGTGACAATAAAGGTAAAAAAAAAAAGTCTTTTGATGATATTCATTGTTCTAAAATGCTCTACCATTCAAAGATTTTTTGCTTTGAAAGAAAATATTGTGAAATACTATTAAAAAAAATTGTATATATTATTTTAATACATTTTAAAATGTAATTTATTCCTGTGATGAATTTTCAGCATCATTACTCCAGCCTTCAGTGTCACATGATCCTTCAGAAATCATTCTAATATGCTGATTAGCTGCTCAAAAACATTTCTTCTTATTATCAATGTTGGAAAAACTGCTTAATATTTTTGTGAAAATACTTTTTTTTCAATACTCTTGGATAAATAAAAAGTTAAAAATAACAGCATTTATTTGAAATATATATTTTTTGTAACAATCTAAAAGTCTTTACTGTAACTTTTGATCAATTTAACGTGTCCTGAACAAAAAGATAACTTTTTAACAGTAGTGTAGCTTAAAATGTGCAGGAAACATGATAAAGTTATAAAAAAAAGTGAAAAGTGACAAATAAGTCAACTAATGTTTAAACAGACATTCAAATGGAGTGTACCAAAAACCTCACCAAACAATATTCAAGACTTCTTAATCCTATATTTTATATTTTATTCTATATAAGGTACTTACATTTATTTTACAAAATTTAAGGCTGTAAAAAATATTGAAACATTTAAGGTTACTTTAATCTAAAGGTCATTGAGAAGGTGGAAAATGGTTATGGAAAAACGAAGAAAAAAAATGACATTGATTGTTGTAAGAAACCTTGAATAATATTAAAATCGGGATTCAGTAAAAAAATAATGCAATGAAAGTGTAAAATATGGGCCCTTTAAAGCATCCCAGCCTGATCAGAGCAAGCAGTTTGTATCAGGGCGGGATGTAAGCTCACTGGAGCTGTGATAGATGAGGCGTACAGCTGGATCAAGGATGGGATGGGGCGGAGAGAGACGGAATGAAGAGGGACAGGGGAGAGAAAGAATGAGGCGGTTGAAGGTAAGCCATACCTGTCCAAGGATCCCCCCCATCATGTTCCATATGGCTTGGCCCTCGGTCCTCAGCTGGCCATTGACATTCTGCAGGTCCTCCAGAGACTCACACAGCTGTGGCAGATAAAACCGCAGCAAGGCGGGAGATAAGATAAGACAAGGACAAGTTGGGCAGCTCTGTCTGTTAGCACACACACGCACATACGCACGGACTAACGTGTACGAATCCAAAGGCGTACACAAACCTGTGAACATCTGATTGACTAACATGTTTGTAAAGTGCGTTACAAAAAAAACAGGTTGATTTCAGGCAAGCAACAAATATTACACATCAAAACACAACCTCACACACATAAAAAAAAATAACATTTTCTACTTTTAACAGATTCAGAACCCAGCACACCATGAAATATTCCATTACACTTCCAGCGTCTACGTCTCTCTTTCTCGCACACACACGCACCGCTGTGGCATTTCGCCGTGTAGGGGCCACTCTCAGCTCCAGACAGTAGATAAGCGTCAGGCAGGCGTTTGATAAAGACGATGATGAGAGGAAACAGTGGAGAGGTGAAGTTATTACGGGTATGTGAAACGAAACTAAAGAGAGCCACCCTTATCTCCGCTGTCTGTGAAGATGAGGCTCCACGTAGGGAGCTTGAGCTAACATTTAAAACCGTCTCCTCTCCAACAAACACTCCAGATTAATACTGACAGCTCTGCGGGGTCCAAAACATAATAATGCAACTATTTATATAGTTACATATCATTCGTTGAATTTTTTCAAAGACACAATTCTAAAGATGGCTGCATGCTTGTTTCTCTGGTGCCTATAGAGTGGGCCCTACAAGTATTTGGTATTCACCCAAAAATTAACATTATAATTTTTTTTCCCCAGCCAAACTAATTTAAGAACACTGAGGTTCAAACATTTTTTTTTTATCTTCTCGTGTTCCACAGAATTAAGAAATGCATCCATTTCCATTTCCAAGTTCCATGAAAATTAACTAGCAAAAACCAAATTGTTTTTTTAATGAATAGGGCCTATAACAGCACGGATAATAATATATTTAGATATACCATTACTCATATCTGTTAGTATGATGAATCTTGAAGTCATCACCTTGATACAGTGATAATAAACACCTTATGCTAACACATTAGAATGCTTTTGTTGGTTTGCAATGATACAATGTTAAAAATATAAAACTAGGGCTGTGCCGGTAAACATGACAACCGCATCACCGCAGTTGTAGAACGCCACCGCGGTAGCAGAGTAGCACCGGCGGTGGTCGGCCCCAAAAAAAAATTTTTACGTGAATATTATGACACGAGTGTAGCACGAATTTAACAATAGGCTTACTCCATTTTATTCTACTGGACAAAATTCCCAAATCTTCATTTACATCGCTCACAGCGGATTGTAAACGTTTCTTCATTTTGTTTGCTTTTAATTAGGAGTATATTCGATGTAGGAAAGATACATTTTACTTCAAATTCTATTTAACACAGTTTGTGCTTGTTATTAGACATAAGGTGCGTCAAGTTTTATGTGTATTGCACATTTCACACACACCAGAGATTTTTGGTTTTGCTTTCTCTCGCAGTGCATAATCAAACAAAGACTAAAGTTCTTGACCCTGCGGAAGATACATTCGTTCTTCACATCTTTTACTACAAGTGTCAGTTTTGGAACATCAGAAGAAAACATGAAGATATTAGAAAATCGATGCTCTCTTTCCTGCTCGTGTCCCACATCCCTTTCAGCGCAAAGCGGCATATGACGCCTCTCTGTGGGGAAATAGGCTATAAAACTTTTTTTTTTTTTTTTACTAATATTTAACTTTCTTATATTATTTATATTACCATTATTTACTGATATTTATTTAAATGTTTTACAGGCTGTAGTAGTTTCACTGATGGAAGTACTAAAATAAACACGCATGCTTAAATGGATGTTTGAGCCTTGTTTATATTTTTTATTTTCAAAATG
This sequence comes from Gobio gobio, assembly GCF_949357685.1. Taxonomy (NCBI): domain Eukaryota; kingdom Metazoa; phylum Chordata; class Actinopteri; order Cypriniformes; family Gobionidae; genus Gobio; species Gobio gobio. The sequence continues at coordinate 11,984,211 of NC_137104.1, forward strand.
TAGGCGATTTAATTGAGGTGTATATTTATATATATATATATATTTATATTTTTAGGGGCGGCAGTGGCTCAGTGGTTCATGTAGGTTGTCTACAAACCGGAAGGTTGGTGGTTCGATCCCCGGTTCCACCTGACCAAGTGCCGAGCAAGACACCTAACCCCAGCTGCTCCCGACGAGCTGGATGGTTGGGATGGCTGACACCGCCGTCGGTGTGTGAATGGGTGAATGTGAGGCAAAAATGTAAAGCGCTTTGGATGGCTGTAGGTCTGTTAAAAGCGCTATATAAATGCAGTCCATATATATATTATATACATATACACACGTGTGTAGCAACCCCCTCCCACCCCTGCGCCACTGCCGATAGTTGGTCCATTACCACCGCAGTGGTAGAAAAACTGCCACCATCACAGCCCTAAATAAAACCAAACAATAAAACTAAAAGCATAAAACTATGTAACAGTATATAATTCAGGATTATTAGACCTAATTTCCAGTTGACTCAGACCACTGCCTTAGACACAACTTTTGTGAATAAGCAGTCAGCTTTCCACAGATGTTGATTTCCTCGGGATCTCTCTCCAAGGCCGCCATCGTGCTAATGCATGTTGAGTGCAATAATTAACAACACACACTCCATTAATACCGCTTAATACATGTGGCACAGAAAGACTGGACGCCACATTAACTTCAACTTCTCGCTTTCATTCTACTCCTCATTGGGCCAGATGAGAAAACACCATCTACCCAAATTTGCTTCAAGAGATCATGTTTAGGAGAATTGAGGGTACGAGGCAAATACATAAACGCAGCACAGAACGTTAGCTGCTGTTAAACCATACCAGGGTTTTTGAAAATGTCTTTTTGAAAAAGAGAGTTTATTTTGGGGGGGTTGTTTAGTTTTAGTTTAATTGTTCATAAATATATTTTTATTTGTATTATTTGTTAGAATTTTTGGAAAAAGAGTAGTTGGCTGTTGCACAGTATAATCTTTTTTTAAACCAATCCAAACGTGAAGCGAATCTTTTCAAAGTTCGCAAAAAAGCAAAACAAACAAATGTGAATTAGGTGCGTTTCCATCAAGTAGTTCCAGCGGATGAAGGTGGTATTGGAAATGTAGTAAACAACAGTAAATAAAACACCATCAGTGGAAACCTGGGTTTAATGTTCGCTATGTCAGAATTTCTTCAGCAAATGCATTTCAATCTTCCATTATTTGCAAGTCAAAAACCACTTCAAGCGAGCAAATAAGTTATTTTTTCCCCACAATTAGGTGTTTTCGTGACTCATTTCTGATGCGATACTTCAAAATGCATAAAAACAGGGTAATGGAAACATAGCTATTGTTTTATTTATTTATTTAATGCTTACTAACCAGTGTTAACGAAAACTAAAAAATGACTTTATTTACGGTTTTAGAGTACTTTTGCAACTTTTTATTTTTATTTTTGTTAACAAAAGTGTTATTCACTGCCCGTTTTTGTCATCTAATTTTCGATGAACAAACATAACCTTGTGTTATACAAGATCTGCTTTTTTATTTCTCTCTCTGCAGTTGGTCTGACACAAAGTAGCTTAAAAGGAGATTTCACAGTTGCATAGTACATTGAAAGACTGAAGCATAATTGGCATTATTTAGTAGCTGTTCAGGAGCTATGCTCCTGGGATAATATTCCAGCAGCGCGTCATTATTTCCTGGTGTGAATGCCTCTTCTTAAGCACCAATAGCCGAAACAAATGTGCTACGGACAAGCGCTAATGTACAAAACAGATGCTAGTGAGAGCCTGGAGTGTCAACAGTAGACAGACCTTATCGTACTCCATGTGCAGCTTCTCCTGCTCGCTCTCCAGCTTGTCTTTGAGGTTCTTCTGTTCCACGATGTTGTCCTGGATCTGAATCATCCTCATGTTCCGCTCTGAATACCAACAGACAAACAAATCGATACTGAGATTGCTATCAGAGTACAGGAAAAAGTATATCAAAGGAAGATTGAGGGAGAAAGCACGAAAAAAAGAGGGACGTTGGGGGAAAAACAGGGAGAGAAAGTGCGCTGATAGAGGATAGGCCTCCTGCTGGAACCTAATGGAGTGTGTGCCCAAGGTTACTCCACACATCTGCTCTTAACATCATTCATTTGGAGGGCAAGTGCCTAGCTACAAGGCTACAGAGCAGGATGCATGTCTCACTGTCTGATACCGCCTACAGTTCTGCAGACAGATTCAAGTGCGTTAGGGACAGTAAGTTACATGCTACAAATGCAACAATGCTCGTTTTATCCATAAAAAAAGCCAATTTAGAAATGCTGATTCTCGAAAAATAGATCATAGGCCTGATGAGTTATTTCAACTTAATTTGCAAGTGACAAACCAGAGCCACCTACCTAGGTAGTAGTTAACAAAGTCTGCTGTGAGGGCAGGCTGCTTATGTTTACGCCGCCCGTCTACGCTTGCACTGGTATCAGATGTGTCCACGGGGAAGATGTCTGTGCTGATACCCATGAGCTCGGCTTTACGCATCAGCTTACGGATGGCTGATGCACTAGAGGTGAGCGGTCGGGGAAGCTTCTCTCGGGGCACCCACGCCTGTGGTCGAGTGTTTCGAGACAGCTCTGCTTTTGCTCTGTACTGCTGGAGCCGTGTGGTTATTCGAGCCTAGAGGTCGGGAAATCATGGACATTCAAAAAAAATGATGCTTGATCATTCACCAGACTGTCTCATGTATGGAAGAACGTATCCACAGAGTAAAGCTGACCTGAGCTTCAGGTGTGAGTTGCTTCTCTCTTTCCTGTAAAGACACTTTGCAATAGGACTGCAGGGCAAGGTAGTTCTTCCTTTTCCATTTCCTGTCAAAGCGGTCTGCGTGCTGCTTGCAGTAGGCAAAGAAGGGATCTGCAATGTCCTGTGGGTGAAAATAGATCATGACTGTAGATACAGACCTTAAATCTTGAACCATATCTTGATAAAACAAGAAAAAGTCAGTGATGAATGACAACTTCTCATTAATAATGCATTTTTACTGATGTGTCCCTGCAAAAGGAATATAAATCCGATCTTCAATTCCTGAGCTACAGTATATGCAAATAACACTTTAGTAAGGGGAACACTCTGACTTTTGCCTCAATAAACTCCTAATTTACTGCTTATTAATAGTTAGTGAGGTAGTTTTTGTAGTGTTTAGGGGTATTGGGTAGGATTAAGGGATGTAGAATAAAGTCATGCAGAATAAGGCATTAATATGTGCTTTATAAGTACTAATAAACAGCCAATATCCAAGTAATGTGCATGCTAATAAGCAACTAGTTAATAGCAATTGAACCCCAAAAATAAAGTGTAACCAAATTTACATATGTGGCTTCAACAACCAGACACATTCACACATGTCCAGTTTCATTTGTAATGTTTTCTTAAACCACCTCCTGAAGTAGTTTGAGTGAAAGGACTTAAATCTATCTTGAAAGCATTTTGGAAGGAATTTACACCTACCCTTTCACGATCGGATAGCTATTCGACCAGATAAAATGCATGAAGTGACCAAGTGTAAACAGGCCATTTATTGTGTGAAAGTGTTGCATGGTAAGCCTGGCCTATAATATAATGTGCATTAGGGATGAAATGATTACCGGTTTCACGATAAACCACGATAAAATTTAGTGACGGTTAGTAATATCGTTTAAAATGTAATTATCATTAAAACCGTGTGTGATTATCACGATTTTGAAAACTGGCGGTAAATCCTGTCAAGTCAGCGTCAGTGCAGGCGCAGCGTTGTTTTTTGAATGAGAAGAAATGGCAGAAGGCAGTGACAGCGCCGGGAGATTTTTCAGACTTCTAAAAGGACCAAATCTGAGGTGTGGTCATATTTTGGCTTTTACAAAAGTCCTGAGGTAAACGTAATCGAAGATGGTCACCCTGTCTGCAGAATGCCAGAAGAAAGTCGATGAAATAGGGGGAACACTTCAAAACTACGAATGCAAGGCAAGTGGACTTTGTCCTCAATACCAAAACTACGTCTGGGAAAAAATAACGTGAAGCGAACAAACAAATTCAGTCAAGACTAGGGTGACATTAAGGGATAATAATCAGGGCTTGACATTAACAACCGCTATTTGCGGGTGTAACATTATTTCGGCTGCACACTATAGCCACTTTGGCGGTTGAACTTATAATAGTCTTCTCAAAAGCCATCTGTTATAATCGCGTTGCACATTATAACCACTCACACGTGTTTCTATAGAGTTTATGAATGCAGTGTCTCATAATCAGAGGCGTTCAGATTAGCCAGAGTTATGTTCAGAGCACGCTCTCACTCACTGAAAAATGCACTCAAAGCTGAGATAAACGTGGGATGTACACAGGAGATTCACTCATCATACAGTGGTTGACTGTTTTTGTTCTATTTCAGCAGCGAAAATAGTTTCAAACAAACACAGCCGAACCACAGCGCGCTGGCGAATTTAGGGACCGTCTCTAAAGTTGCATACAACATTGGTAACGTTATACACGTTTCAAACTTCAATAGCATTTGAAGAGAATGACAGTCATAAAACTGACTGTAAAGTGTTCATCTAGGTGTCAGGTATGATGCACACATTTTGATATTTAATGAAATAAACTGTCAAATCATATGGAAATCTGGATATGCATTATTTCACCAGGATACTGTTTGGGCTCTTACACAAAATATGCTGATTTAAATGCATCATTGCTGAACACTGATGAGAATATTGCTTGAGAATATACAGAGATAATATTAGAGATTATATTTACACAAAATTATTATTATTTATGCGTTATACGTTGCTATTGACGACGGCCATTATAAGGAAGGAAATCCCACAGAATAGAATCTAGCTTAAAAAAGTGCATAGAGCTGCTTTAGTTATTTGTTGTAAACTTGTTTAAATGTTTTAAGCGCGTGCATCTGTTCTTTTTGAACACTTTCATCTCATTTGAACAAAACCGTGATAATATTGATAACCGTGATAATTTGGGCCACTATAATCGTGATGTGAAATTTCCATACCGTTTCATCAATATCATGTTAATGCATTTTCATACTTTATGATACGTACTCTAGTGTTCAAATGGTTTGTTCTTTATAAATTAAGTTAAATAAAGCAAGGATGCATTCAATTAATCAAAAGAGACAGAAGAGAAATTCAAAACATTGAATTTTAAGATTTTTGAAGAATTTGAAGAAAAAAATAAGATTTATATTACAAATCAATGCTGTTCTATTGAATTTTCTATTCATCAAAGAAGCAAAAAGGCACTACACTTTTTTCCGTAAATTGAATACAGAAGATGGTCCGCCGGAAATCAGAATTTTTACTTATGTGTTTTTTCCTTACACAAATGCATCGCTTCGCTTCAAAGCCCCGGAGCCGTGTGGAGCAGTTATGATGGATAGATGCACTTTTATGGACTTCAAAAACAGAGCAACATTCACTGCCATTATAAAGCTTGGAAGAGCCAGGACATTTTTTGAATAACTCTGATAGTGTTCGTCTGAAAGAAGAATGTCATATACACCTAGGAAGGCTTGAGGGTGAGTAAATCATGGGCTAATTTTCATTTTTGGGTGAACTAACCCTTTAAAAGATGGATTCTTAATTTGTCAATTCCTCAACTAACCAACACACTGAAACCATTTAAATCATACTGACTGAACACAACAAAAGTGTTTTCAGCAAATACTTCCCTTTCTGCTGATTAAAACAAACACAGATGTCTTGCAAAGTCAGAGTATTATACAATAATCTGCTGATGTCTAGAGTGATGTCTCGGTTGTGGTGCAAAACAGAGTTTAATCTACTTCTTAAAATGCACACGACTTGGAGGAAAGTGAGGGAAGGGTTTATGTCTTTAAGAATACAGTTATTTGATTCAGGTTATTTTAAGATATTTCTCATCACCTCATTATTGTTAACTTGAGACGATTGATGCAGGTTTTATTTTGAGTGCTATTGTGCTCACACACCTCATCATTTTAACGTACAATTTGATTATGGTGGAAATGGTAGTATCTTCTGAATTACAGGCTGACGCATTTCTGGTTGTTGTGATAATGATGCCCAGCACTCCACAGTTTTATAGACCATCAGTGTCTGTGCATTCTCTGATAGCCGTGATAAATAGCTGGTCACAAAAGGCCTGTAAAAATTCCCCTCTCTTTTAAAGGACAAGTACATTTTGCAGAGCATGTGGAAGCTGAAGCGGAGGGGCAAGACAATGACTGATGTGAGGCTGGCGGGATTTTTCCAGGAATGGAAGTGGACAGCCTTTCTCAGAAAAAGCCTTCTACAGAAAAGGAGGGAGCCTTAGAACAATGCCAGCAGGTTTCAGCAGTTTCAAATCTCTGCAGCTGAGACATTAGGAGCAAGTTTCTCCTCCCTGGTTACATTTCCTCGTCACACGCATAGCAGTTCAACCCCTCCCTCGAGGGCAGATGGAAGCACAGCCATTTCCCGTCATCCACGGAATCGTTTAGGCTTAAGGTGTCTCGCTGGATGCTATCAGCCCACTCACCTGTTGATATGAGACCCTTTGCACAGCTGACTGGATTAAGTGGATTGCAGTGAGTAGGCACTTTTCGCCAGTGTTTATCTGCACTGAACGCCACCATCATATGCTTCTCCAATATGGACTGAATATTTGAGCCACGAAGCTGATGGTCTGTGACCACGGCCTGGGCTGGGAATTTGTTCGACTGGCTGATCTTGTGCTCTGAGCCCTCTTCCTATGCTTATGTGTATCTATTTAATAAACTCCTGCATTTGAAGTTCACAGATAAACAGAATCAAGAGAATCTGGGATAGTCCATCTAAAAGTTTACACAATTCTCTATGACTGTTCCGTGGAATAAAAAAAAAGTAATTTATTGCTTTTTTTCCCCCAATATGATTACAATCAATTGGTACTACAGTTTTCAAGCTTCGAAAATGATACAAAAGTAACATAAAAGTATAGAAAAAATAACTATAATAATAGTCAATGCTATATTTAACATTTTTGAAACCATTCAGTTTTGTGTGAAAAACAAACTGGAATTCTCCAGTAAGCTATTAATGAAAGATTGAGAACTTGAGAACCGGATCATTCATCAAGTTTTATGAACTGGATCAGTCAATTCACTGAAAAGAATAAAATTTGTTTATGAATCTGCTACTTAATTTCAGTTTGTTCCTCAAATAAAACTATAAAATGGCTTCAGAAGAGTTGGAAAATAGCACATATACCATATGCAAGTCAAATGGACTACTTTTATGATATTTTCATGCTTTTTGTCATTTTAAAGCTTGGTTATCCAGTCATCATCCACTTTCATAACAGTGAAAAGAGTGGCCAGGATACCATGGGTGAAAAGTATACATTCAGTAATTGCTTTGAAATGGATTTGAGGACTTGCTCGAAGAATAGTTTTTTTGTGAAGAAAAAAAAAGGAAAAGCCAGGAAAAGTTTGCTAACAAGCCTGATTACAAGAGGTTGACAGACAGGAGAGTTAAAAAGCACGGACAGGAGAAGCTGTCATCACAAGACTGCGACAGTGGGAAAGTTATAGAAAAGAAGAAAAAAAACATAAGGGGGCAGATGGATAGAGAGTCAGACTTGTAACCCTTCAATTCTCAATACCGGCAGGAAAAATGTAGATGTGGGAGTGAATGACTAGCGCTCTCTTCCACCCTCAATACACGACTGGGGTGACCTTGAGCCTGGCCACTCTTTTCAATATAACTCCCAATCGCTCCCCGGGCGCCTCAGCAAATGGCTGCCCACTGCTCCGGGTCTGCATGTCCACGGTTTGCAGTGTGTGTGTGTTCACTACTCACTGCTCCTAATGTGTGTGCACTAACTTGGGTTAAATGCAGAGGACAAATTCCTAGTATGGGTTACCTTCACATCACTTTCACTTCAAAAACATCAATTAAACTCAGGTGAAAGAGGATGATCACATAAACTAACCTCTTCTGCAGCAGCTTCAGACAGCAGTCCTTCCCGTTGAGCACACGTAACGTGAAAGAATGAGCGGCACATTCCAGCATCACAGCTGATGCAAACGCCTGTGCGAGCAAAGCGTGCGTCCTCGCACAAACTGCACTCCTGCAAACCATTAACCCAAACAGGCCATTGTGACACCAGCTAATTGCAGAAAGTACTTGAAAAACACTGCGTGAAAAATGTTCTAGCATTTGCGGACTTCAGGTTTTATTACTATCATACTAATGACTTGGGATTATTTCTGTTTTTGCAAAGTCACGAAAAGTAAACCGCTAGCTTGATTGTGTAACAGAGCTTGGATATGAAAAAAAATCTTTAAAGTCCATTATAACAATCCAACATTCATTTACTGTATAGTTCTATATTTAAGATAAGGTGGACAACGAGTCTCTAAAAGCCCATTTGACTTTCTCCAATTACTGGAGTTTAAAATTAAAATAATAATAGCCTTTCTCTAGGAGTAATTTCTTTTCACATGTACAGCACAAACCATTAAAGAAAGCCGTTCAAGTGCTTCTAAAGTAATTTGCTTCCCAGTAAAAGGAACCTCTTCTGACTTACTGACACATAAAATAATGTCAGATAGAGTAAATGTCAGAATGTCTACAGTCGACAGAAATTCTTGGGAGGGAAAAATGAAAGACGCCCTTTGCTCAGAGAAGAAAGTCAGCATTTCACATCTTTTAACAGAAAATGAATTTCTTTCTTTTTTTTCTTTTTTTTTAAATAAAGTGCCAAGAAAAAAGAAAATGTGCTTTCAAGATTTAGTTTTAATAGATTTATTGCAATTTTCAAGCAAATAAAATGAGTTTAAATAAGATCTAGGATGCACCAATTCATCAACTATTTTAATGAGTGTTATCAGCTGATCTTACATCTGTGATAATCTGACAGTGATAATAAATAAATATGTATCATAAATGTCATAATATAAAATAAATATATTTACCATTCAAAAACAGGAGGTAAGAAAACCAATTCAGCAAGGATGCATTAAATTGATCAAAAGTGACAGTAAATATTTATATTTAATATAAATGCTATTCTTTTGAACTCTTATCAAAGAATCCTGAAAATAAGGGATCATAGTTTCCATTAAATATTAAGCAGCACCACCGTTTTCAACATTGATGATAATCAGAAATGTTTCTCGATCACCAAATATTGCATATTGGAATGATTTCTGAAGGATCGTGTGACACTGAAGACTGGAGTAATGATGCTGAAAAATCAGATTTACCATCAGAGGAATAAATTATATTTTATATTAAAAAAGAAAATTGCAAAAATATTTAAAGTTGCCGTTTTATTGCATTTTTTATTAAATAAATGCAGCTTTGGTGAGCATCTTTCTTTTAAAAAAAAAATTTGTAACAACCCCAAACTTTTGAACAATAGTGTAACCATTTATAATTTCACCATATGATGGATTTTACTGCAGCATAAAAAATAAATCCCTATAATGGAGTATTAATACCAGTATTAATAACCTGTTCTTGAGGTAGTGATTATTTAGGTTGTGTGTCATAAATAAATTCTGGTACTTGCCTTTGCACCGTACTTGGAGTAGTTCATCTCTGTGAGTGTTACTGGCCTCAGCTTGTCAATATCTCCAAATGCGACCCCTGGAACATAAAGGGCACACACCACGTGCACCCACCTTCAGCAGAACAAAGCAAAGTTGAGTTTTCATCTGTAATATCTCAATTACACAATTATCATAGTAAAAGGAAAGTTCCTTATTGAATTCATGTGCTGTCAATCAAGATATAAATGATTCAGAGGTCCACTATTAGAAGAACAAAGCAGCATCTAGAATGGACTATTATTCACTATTCCTTGAATACCGGCTATAACCTTAAGCTATTCAGAGGAGAAAATACTCAGCTGAAGGTTCAAATGTACTCTAACTTGACCATTTGGTGTGACAAAATTTCAAATGCAGACTTTAGGAAGGAGAATCCGAAGTCCAATATAAAGATATCCATCTCTGGTGAGCGCACGCTCCACACTTTAATTTGCTGTGTTTTTCATGCTCTAGTGAAGTAGTAAATTTGGGTGCAGGCGGGCTGAGGAGCACTATCAGTGATAACGTGGCTTGAGTCTTCACGCTTCAGACGCCTCTCTCTTCCTCTCCTTCTCTCTCATAGCCCTATCCCTCCCTCCTAACCAAATCCACCACCTTTTCTCGCCTTCACTCATCCTGCACAAACCTGTCCCTCTTCAAGTATTTCACTTATTTAGCATCTTTGCAGAATCTTTGCTCAGAGAGTGCCACAAAACTTTCAACAAATATACAACAATTAAAGAAGTAAAAGGTGTGCCTTTAATGAATCTACTAATGGTGATAAAATGTAATATCAGACCAAGCATTGGTTAAAACGCACCTCCCCGCATCAGTTTCTTTGAAGATGCCGTCCTGACTGGGACAGAGTTCACAGCTGGGCGTGACGCCATTCTTGCAAGCGTCACAGAACCACGGTTCTGTTGAGTTCTCTGAGGCCGAGCTCATGATAGAGTCACTTTCACCATCGACACCATAACAACCTGAGGGAACAAGAAAAATCTAATGAATGTTGAGTAAATGTTGACATACTTACATACACTGCCCACACCAAAAAAATCGATGTTTTGAATTGAAATAGGCAAATGCTTAAGAGTCTATGACTAGATCATAATTGCAGTGAGTATTATGTTTCTAGCATGTTATATGTGTGGCAACAGTTCTTCTAACCCTAACTGAAGGAGTGTGTAGCTTTTCATTTCTTAAACAACCATGTATGAAGACACATCATGGCCAAATTCCAGGATGACAATGTCAAGATGCATCAGGCTCAATTTGTGGAAGAATGGTTGGGAGGGGGCATGAAGAATCATTTTCACACATGAATTGGCACCTCTGAGTCCAGACCTTAAATTCATTGAAAGTCTTTGAGATGTGCTGGAGGAGACTTTACAGAGTGGTTGACTCTTGCATTATCAGTACAAAATCTTGGCCAAAAAATGTATGCACCTCTTGATGAAAATAACACCACACTTATTTCCATCAACAGGTGCATCAATTATTGGTGCAGGACAATTTAAAATCTGCAGAAAAACAGCACAAAATCTCCTTAGTGCTGAGCATGTTGCAATTGTGCCTGGCACAGTGTCAAAAGAACAAAGACATCTAGAGCACAGAATGGTTTTGTTGCTAAAGATAATAATAAGGCCATTTGATCAAATTGTAGCATCACAAGTCAAAGATGGAAGTACTGGGCCAATGAAAGCATTTTAATGCTGTCCCCTTAATTTCCTCGGGTTGCCAAGACAATTACTGTGCTGATCAGGTTACCATGACGCCTATTACACTCCGCAAACGTGCTCCATGCCACCAATAAGGGCGGCAATCAGCTCCTTCTCAACACTGCAGAGATAACTTTCCGTTCCTAATACAGCAAACCAGCCCCTGGGCGTTGGAGAAATGGAGAGAGAGACAAGCAAATAAAAGTTCAGGTCCTTTACATACTCGCCACAAAAGACCCAAACAGCAAAGTGTGCAGAGAATGCTTAAGCATGGCTTCTCTCTGAGCCCTAACCAGCAGGCTAAAACTTCAAGGTTTGTGGTGATAAACACGGCATTGTGGAGATAGAACGTGGGAATGGTAGATATTAGGAGTGGGGGGAAAAAACAATTCACATATGAATCGCAAGTCTATAGTCTGCCGATTCGTATCGATTCACAAATTTCACATTTTCTAAAGTGTTACATGTCTTTAACTTTGCAGTACTACTTAAAGTTATTGACGCGTAGAGTGTTATTAATCACATTTAATAGTTTAATTAAATTTTTTTTTTAAATCACACTGCTTTTGACTGAATCACTTTTGTCTCTTCATTATTAATGAATTCATATTTAACAGTGAAGACAATTTAACAATTTATATTCCATACAAGACTGTACTGTGTCTTATTATGTTATTCAATTTCTGTAGTATTTCTAAGTTCTACATTTCTGTAGTAAGGCTGTGTGTCCATCAAGCGTTTTGTTTGTAGAACGGCATGAGCGTAACAAGGCGCTGATCGAGTATTTCCCGCTCAAGCGCTGAGCGTTCAGCGTTTTTTACTGATTGCCGAGAGTTGAAGGATGTTCAACTGAGTAAAACCAGCCGTCCAATCACAGTGGAGGAGGAGCGGGACAAATACAACAAAGACTAACCGCCACATTCTGCTTGTACAACGTCAACAGATGAAAACAACAAACATAATAAAGGAACAAAATAATTTAAAACAAGAGCCAGAGCAAATACTTTACATTGTATCGCATTTTTATATATAATCAATACAGAAACAAACTATCTGTGAAGTGAGATACTAGTAACACTTCCGCGGATATTCCGTATCATAACAAGCAAAGAGTTTCAACTGGAAAAAAAACACTGTGCTGCCAAAACATTCTCAAGCACCCACAGCAAGGCGTTGTCAGCTGGATAAAAACGCCAGTTGTAAATAAAAAAATTTTTTATTTCTGTATCAATGAATTTTATTTAAATTGTTTTTCTATTTGTCTAAGGGCTGCCTTGTTTTATTACAGAAGACTGCCAGTCATGTATGTAATGGTTACAGTAAGCTTAAAATGACATTTGTTTTATAATATTAGGTTGACTAAAATGGGAAGAAAAAAACTAATTTCAAGGTTGACATTCAATTCAGTGAGATGTTTTTCTTCAAGACATATTAAACTGTCTACTGCAGTCAAATAGGAAATGTCAAAACAGTAAACTAGAATCAACTGTGCATATATCGAATCGAGATTTGATTCGATGTTTAATCGAATGTGAACAAGAATCGATTTGGTTAGAATCGTGAGGTAACAAATGATTCCCACCCCTCGTAGGTATTAATATAAGAAAGCTGAAGGGAAACATTAAGGTGTGCAATTTTATGCTGCTGATTGTGTACATTAAAATATATTGAGGGCAATTTAGGTTTGCCAGAATCATTCAGGTCACTTTATCCAAGAAGAAACAAGTTGTGTGTCCCTTAACTTAAGCGCACGTGAAGAGCACACAGCATCTCTCATCAGTAGGAGCAAATAAGAGGCTTTTCACACCCTCATCTTGCAGTCAATTTGAACCATGTGGTAATGGGTACCATTACGAAGCCTAGCCTGACGTTTATTTTCTTAAAAGAAAGGTATTATGGGGACGCTGCTGGCAACAGTTGGGTGCGTATTACTGACTAGGCTTTGAACCATAGGGCTGGAGCTCGTGATGATCAGTTTGCTGGTTTAACTGACTTACTGCTGAACCGTCAAGCAAATCTCCGATGTTCCTTTTGAACTCAGATACAAAGCTGGACCTGCTAAGCCACAGGGTGCTGGCTAATATGAGCTAAGCTGGAAAAAAAGTGATGACTATGGGAGAGCTTCATAATCCCTGAGGAGAAGATTATCCTTGTCAGAAATGACGAGCTTGGCAGTTAAAGAGCGACCTGGGGAAGGGTGGTGACAAAATCAAGAGGAACACTTTTAAGATTCAATAGAGGAAGGTTCAGGATGAGTTCAGAAAGAGTTAACATGCTAGGCTGGTGCGTGTGTGTACCATCAGAGCACGACTGCAACCAGACAATGAGGAAAAGACTGCAGGAATTATGCATATTATGTGTGTTCTCTAACAATCTATTGCTTTAGTTGGATCTCTAATATACAAAGGAAACATAATAACTTCATTACAGTTCTGACTTTAAGCAAATTATTCCATGCAGAGATCATGAAATATAGTATTTTCACAAAGGTCTTTAATGAAGTAGCTCATGATCAGGTATAGTTGTGTCTGAGAATGTTTCATAACATAATTTCCTATATTAAATTAAAAATATGGTAATGAAAAACTAATCGCCAGATATGGCAGAATTGTAACAACTATTTTCCAATTAAAATTTTTAAAGCATTTGTTGCATGATGTAAGTGCATGTTAAGACTTAAGGCACCTACAACAGAACTAAAAAAGAAACCAGTATCCGTAGGGTCTAAAGGCCAAAATATTAAAGCATTTAAAAAAAAATCTGTTAAAGCACATAAAAAATTATACCGTTCAAAAGTTTGGGGTACGGTTTTTTAAATGTTTTAAAAGTCTCGTATGCTCACTAAGGTTAGATTGATCAAATATGCAGTAAAAACAGTAATATTGTGAAATGCCACAATTTAAAATATATATTCTAATATATTTTAAAATGCAATTAATTCATGTGATGCAATGCTGAACATTCTGCAGCCATTGCTCCAGCCTTCAGTGTCACATGATCCTTCAGAAATCATTCTAATATGCTGATTTGCTGCTCAAAGAACATTTCTTATTATCATCTAAGTTGAAAACAGCTGTGCTACTTAATATTTTTTTGGAACCTGTGATATATTTTGATAGCAGTTATTTAAAATAGCTTTATGTAACAGTGTAAAAGTAAATGTAAAAATGTAAATGTCTTTACTATCACACTTTTAATCAAAGTAATCCATCCCTGCAACTGAAAGCAGTTTTTTCTTCAAGAAAAAAAATGTGTATTATTTAAGCAGTAAAGCCTAAAACATTAAACAGGGTAGGCAAACCAGTAGAAAACAATGAAACTGTGGATATGTTATACTTGTGGCTATAAACAGCGCATTTTAAAATTTATTTCCTGACTCTGTTCACTTCTAAGTTGCTTATTTAATCAACAACTGTAACTTATTATGAACCCAGATGATTCCTTTAAGATGAAGTCCTTTGACTCTTTCTGTCTTTGTCAAATGATTAATGAGTAGATGTTCAGCTCAGCGATGTATTTCAATTATATTCACTCCGTTTATTCCCTAAATGCTAACATTTTTCATCCAGGATGAAGAAGATTTATTCAATATATCAAATATTAGCCATGTCAGCATGCAAAGCAGGACCACAGACAGGAACAACAGAACCAAGTCGGGGGGCACAGGAATGAATGAATAGGGCCAATTAGAAGCAAAAGACTTGGCAGATGAGAAAGTGAGGGTGTAAAAAAGCTACGAACGGCAGCTGCCTTGATGTAAATCAGCAAAACTGATTCACAGCTACTGAAAAATAGCCTTTTGAAAACCAGCACTCTCTCTTTCACAAAACAATACAATCATTTTCATAACCAGCAATGCGTGGAATAAATCATTTTCTCATTAAGAGGTGAGCGAAAAGAAATAAAACGAAACATGCAGGTGAAAAAAAATTCAAGGTTCTATCAAACCAGATAACGTTTTAATTTAATACTTGTTTAATTCTGTGAAGCTGGTCTTGTATATGGGATGAAACCGCTGTGATTCAGCAAGGCATATTTTTGAGAAAAAAGGCTTGAATCTGCTTAATAAATCTTTTATTTTTTGTTCCTTGAAATAATTTGTTCCAATAGTCAAACGAAAGTCAAAAGCGTTTTCACTACTCCGGCCTGCATATAGCTAAACACATTATCCTTCTCCATTGCACATTATAAAACATTACATTTTCAGGCCTTCGTTCCATAAGCAGATCCTTTTTTTAAACCAAAATCAATAATTGAAGGAACAATCACCCCTGAAGCACTATGGGGTTAAGAACATTTCTAAAGTGGGATATGGTTTTCAGGTCCTATCGAATACATTACTTTCTATTGGATTTAAGTCACAACATTGCCTGGGTAACTCTAAGACTTTAAATCTAAGTTCTAGCCATTAAGATGTGAACTTGATTCTGTGTTTTGGATAATTGTCCTCCTGCATCACCCAATTAACTTCAAGTGACGCACAGATGGTGGGATATTCTCAGTTTTGACAACAATTTGTGACATCGAGACTCGTTCCAAAACCAGTTGAAACCATAGCGACAAAAACAAACAAGAGAAGGAATCCTAATACTTTTTCACAACACTGGCTTTACCCTGGTTTACATGCAACCAAATAATCCATTAGTAATCGGATTGACGGCTCAATCGGACTGAAAAGCCTTCACATAAACACTTTAATCAATCCGATGGAAAGGGTGGTTTATTCCTCTTCTAATCCAATCGAGAGAACATGTAAACACTTGATCAGATTGAAAATCGAAACTGGATGTTCTACACATGTGCAATGATGTAGAAATAGCGTAATGATGTATGATGCACGGAACAAGCTGCAGTTGTTAAATAAAATGGCATAAATGACTCAAACATTCTCCTAACACTCAACATTTGATTACATACACGTACGACAGTTAGCAGAACTTAGAGATTACAGTTTGTAAAGTTTTAAATATGGATATTTTTCTCACACAAATGCATCGCTTTGCTTCAGAAGGCCTTTATTAAACCCCACAGAGCCGTGTGGATTACTTTTATGATGGATAGATGCCCTTTTAGACCTCAAAACAGAAACACCCATTCACTACGATTATAAAGCTCGGAAGAGCCAGGACAGTTTTTAATATAACTCCGATTGTATTCGTCTGAAAAAAAAAAGTCATATACACCTCGGATGACTTGAGGATGAGTAAATCATGGGCTAATTTTCATTTTTGGGTGAACTATCCCTTTAAGTTTGCTCTTTAAAACAAAGGAAAGAAGCAATGTAGGAGAATAGTATGTGGAAACAGCGGGAAACTCTGTATATTCGTGCAGTGTGTGTCAAAAAATCTATTCTGATTAGAATGTGACAAACGTGCACATCAACCCGATCTAGGGCTATAACGATTTGACCAAAAAAAAAAATCTTGATTAATTTAACATTTTACCTCGATAAATGAACAAGTATTTTGCTCTTATCTTTTTTTTTTGGCTTTCCTTTTTTTTGCCCTCATAGTTCACTGATAAGGTTTGTACTCTAAATACTATTAAAAGGTGGGATATTTTTTTCTAATGAAAGTGCATTTCTTTGCGATTTTAAAATACTTGAAGGAAACTGCTCACTTTTCAGCAGTTATTGTCTATGGGGCAGATTTCTGTTTGTTGTAAATAAATTAGCACAGTAGGCCTACATTTCATTTATTTGAATGCATTAAAGGGTAACTAAACCCTAAACCAACTTTTTTTAGTTAATGATCTGTAATACTGGGGCTTTATTAATGCTGTTCATTGATTCGAGTAAATGTTTTGACATTTGAGTATAAAGTTTTTTAATTCTATAAAATATGGTGTAAAACCGCCAAAGTGCTGCCCTCTTAAGGTTGAACGGTGGCTACTGCAGTTGAATTTTCCTATTGGACGTTGTGGTACATCGTGACGTAGGATGGTACTTCCTACGGCTCACTATCCGCGCCCCTGGCACGAGCTCACCACACCCTCAGAAATGTTTCCCCCAATCACATGATGATAACGGCTTCACTCCAGTATGAACTCTCATGTTACATGAGGTAGAAACATTATGAATGAAACTGACTTGACACTTGCTTTAACATTGTAATGAAGAAAATACGGTTAAATAATGCAGTTGTCAGTACACGTCAGGCTTTTCTTGCGATATTATTGCCGCCCGTCATGTGTACAGATAAGTTTCATACATGAGACGCGCTTTCAAGCCCTGACACGCAAGTGGTTGCTGCGGTAACGAGCAACAATACCGTAACGTGCTGGCGTATAGTCTAACTTATTTGAGGAAATCTGGCTTTTAGGTCTGAACTTATTGGTCCTGCGCTGCTTATTGATTCAGTTAATTTGAATGAAAATCATATGTATATCAGATATCTGATCTATTTTTAGTGGCATTCCGTATAATGATTTGACTGTTCATAGATTAGGTCAGTTCTCTTGCGCTGCTGCTTCACTAGCATCGTCTGCATCAGGAGTTAACGCAGTTTGAGCCAGCGGCTCGCATTGATAAGGCTCTGGGTCTGTGTCTACAGACAATTCACCCTGCTCCAATTCAGGTGAAGGTAGGAGAAATGACCGCTCTGTTGCAAAGCTGGCGTCACTCCAGTCATTCTCCATCTCTGCGACTCGCGAGTCTGACAGCTATCAATCAACCCGTCACTGCGGGTCTCAGGTGCACGCCCTCCGCTCAGCGCCACCCTCGGTTCGTCCCCTCTGTCTCCGCTGGGCTCTGCCCACTTTTCCAGCATTTTTCAAAATTTGCCAGTGGGTGGAGTTAAGCTCTGACTAGGGGTTTAGTTACCCTTTAAAGAGAGAGTGATTCTGTGTGAGAATTAATCATCTCTATTAATTAGGAAGCTGTGGTTTGTACTTACTTCAAAAGGTATTAAAATCTATGCTATAACGGTTGAGTTTCTAAGCTACTTTAGTGATAAATCACAGCGCAGCGTTGAAAATAAGTTTCTGCGATCTTCTCTGCGCACGATCTTCACGTGATGTGCGAGCTACTGTCTGTGAGTGTTTGTGTGTCACAATATATCAGGCATTAGTTCAACATAATTCACATCTGATGGTCTAAAATCGCTTTAATGTTCAAACTGGCGGGCCTTAAAACACATACTAATGACAAAGCTTTGTGAGAACGCAAGTGAACGTGAGCTGAAGTGAGCTTCAGGGCGCGCGCGCTGTCAGAGACACGACGCGGCTCGGCTCTCTGTGTCACAGAAAAACAGCTCATGAGCCTTGAACGGAGAAGTTTTCCATAACATTGTTCTTGAATAGTGCACAATCGCTTTAATGTTCAAACTGGCAAGCCTTTAAACTCATTTAATTGACAAACTTCATGAGGACGCAAGTGAAAGTGATCTGGCTTTGGGGATTGGGCGCGCCGTCTCTGTGTGTGAATCAGCGCATATAAAGAACAGCGATTAAATTACCTGTATAAACTGTGTAAAACATGCAATTACCATAGTAGTTCTGAGCATCTATAAACAAAGATAACTGCTCCTGCATCTTTCCGTGTGCCTGCAAACTGCACTTGATGTGACTGACGGGGAGGAGTCACGTGACTAAAACCGAAATAACCGACATGAGAAAATTACGTCGGTTAGAGGTTCTAAATTTCGGTTTCGTTTAGTTTTCGATTAATCGTCCAGCCCTAACCAGATCGCTTCATTTATCGTTCATATAAACACTACGTTCAGATTCATCAACCGGAATGCATGGTGTGCATGTAAACATAGCCACTGTTGCTTATTCTAGACAAAAGGCACTCAACCTAAACTGAACTGTTAGCAGTTCGGTACCTTGTAAACCTGCAGGCACACCATCTGAGGCAGAGGCTATGCCGCAACCCAGCCAAGGGTCACAAGCATCACAGGTTCATTGTGACAATACAATCCTCCTTGAAGAAGGCAAGCTGAAACTTAAGACAGGAAGCAAGGGAGCAGTGCTTATGGTCTGAGCTATGGAAGAACAGATAAAGCAAGGGAGAAACACGTTTTAACCTTGGGCAAAATAATTTACCTGAATTAATTTAGCAATTATCCATCTGTACAAAGGGATAATGTACAATCTTCTGCCAGGTGCACCAGTGTGAAAATAGACATGAGCAAAGTGGCTTCAATACATCCTGTTACAATCCACATTACAAATCCCTTCAAGCAAAACTGTTTAACTTCTGATGAGAAACCAATTCATAAAACTGAGGGTGTTTTATCTCTCACAGGGTTCCCAAAACATAGCCCTATCACAAGAACTGTCATAACACAAAATGATATAAAGGGAGAAACAAAGCCATTTTTTCCCAAAAGCAAAATGCACAGCTGAGAGCACAAGACAGACCAGTCTCCAATCATTTATTTTTGTCTGGTTTGCACTAGACTACGTTTTAAGCGTCTTTCCAAATGAAATGGTGATGGGTCAGAAGACTCTAATTTCTGGGTTGTGCTGTAAACAATGTTTTTCCAAATAAATACATTAGATCTACACCAAAAGCACAAAGTTACAATTTAACTAACAGTATATTACACTAGGAATGTTACATTATTTTTGTAACATTGTTTGGAATTGTTTGTTCATGACGTTCAGTTCCGTTAATGAATGACTCTGAATTACCGTTCCAGCTTGTTATGTTGTACTTAAAGCCTGTGCAACTTAAATTAATATAGTTAGGCTGGTTATTTATATGACAATGTGAAAAATAATAGAACAGGAAGGAACCAGAATCATTAATAGGAATCAGAACCAGTGTTGATATTGTTCGCTGAAACTAAAACTGTTAAAAAAAAAATTCAATGATTGACATGAAACTGAAATGAAGTTAATATAGCTTAAGCTTTGGCAACTAACTTAAACGTGTGGCAACTAACTTAAACGTGTGGAAGTAATAAAATTACTAATGCTGAAATAAAAATAAATTAAAGTGAAATAGAAATATAAGAAAGCCTAATAAAAAGACAAAAGCACATACAAGTACTAAAACTAAAATGAAAACTGTAAAAATATATACAAACAAAAGCCAATTCAAAATATTAATAAATGCTAGAATATTATATAAATAATATTACAATCACACTGTTTAGAACACAAATCAACTGAATTACTCTGACAATGACTCGATTGGAATACAATTGTCTAAATCATGCAAACTCAAATTTCCAATCAATCTGGTTTGGTTCATTGTGATTATTTAAGATTCACAATTTACAACTGCAATTAGGTCAAGAATTGTATTATGGATAAGAAATGAACACATAATACACTCAGAATTATTATAGTCATTATAATTATAATAATCGACACATTGAATAGTTACTGTTAGATCGACGCGTTATGATCCATCAATGCATTTTTACACCCGAAATGAGCACATGCACATTTAAGTGACTATTAACCAAGCATACATTTGGATAT
Source organism: Gobio gobio (assembly GCF_949357685.1). Taxonomy (NCBI): domain Eukaryota; kingdom Metazoa; phylum Chordata; class Actinopteri; order Cypriniformes; family Gobionidae; genus Gobio; species Gobio gobio. Next base: position 12,004,923 of record NC_137104.1, read on the forward strand.
GTAAGCTGGAGTAAGTGTTAATTGAAAAGTTACTCAAGAAGTGAGACGAAGCAGAAGACAACATAAAAAAAACAAAACATATTCATGAGGGCTAAATTTGACCAAAAAACCCATTTAAGCAAGTAACCAACTTAAATGAATTGCACATGTTTGGGGAAATAATTAACTTTACGGTCCAGAACTCATTAGGGTCTTACTGAAATCAATACCAGCAGCATGGTAATTGGTGTTCCAATGAGTGCAAAGCCATTACTGAACGATGTGATGCTTTTTACTGTGGTACGGTTTTAATAAACTCACTCCACTGAATGACAGTGGCGACCATTACAACACAGCCAGTAAAATGTTTTAATGAACTACTAAAGGACATAAAACCAACAAACAAGTCGGAGGCGGAAAACAAGGACTCATAATTAGCCTGAATAGCCTTTGCGGACCAGATCAAGTATGGCGGGGAGTGTCTCTTTTAACAATTCTCGGGTAATGACGAGCGTGCAAATAGAGCGTGTTAGAGTTAGATGCTAATCAAAAGCATTGTGCGGCGCTCAGATGGGAAATACGTGTCAACTACTGGAACCAAGAGGCTCCGCTCTTCCTCTCTGCTCTGATCGTTCATGAGTCTCCAACGCATTTCTCTGATAGAGTCTTTCCCTTTAGAGTTTGAGTGAGGCCATATGCGAGGTCAGAGCCTCCACAGACTGCCAAGCTTCAGAGTCAAGCTGTGAGACACTTGTGCGCATCTAAGGATGACAGCTTGTCTCTTATCTTCGGTGCTGCTCGTGTGGCCCCTTTGCTCCATTACTTTATCATTCCATTTTCCTTGGCTCCTTCCCAAGAACATCTCCGAATAGTGGAGTTATCCAAATACTGCAACGTTAAGCAAAACTGCCACTTGAACTTTCCCTCTATAAATAGGCAGATTAGAATCTAAATCCTTTGTTTCAGGAGCCACCCATGCTCCCCACAGTCAAAGACGTGACATCCCATTTTTTACTGCGCCAGTCTGCCGAAAACAGACTCTTCTCAATGCTTTTCAAAAGCTCTACGGCTTTGGCGAAAGTAGTCTGACCCAAAATCGCTGACGTAAAGAAACAGCAGCCGTGCGCTGGTCTGGGAGAGCAAACTATCAGCAGGCCGCGAAGCGCATTACAGAAAAGCCACCTTATTCAGTGGCACTTGTCTAAAGGTCACCTTTTCAAACTAGTGCACAAATATCAAGCGAGCATTTGTGACACAGTCAGCCATGAGGGCCGCCCCACCTCCTGGACCAATCATGCCCTCTCCCACTGGGAATAGTGGTACCACAGAGCAGTTGGTACTAGCAGGTGGCAAGTGACTGGCCCAGGTCAAGAATTTTGTTCTGAAACAGCTGCCCAACCCCTTGGATGCTGGCGTTCTCAATAATTATGTCATCTATATGAAAATACCATTCAAGTCAATAATATTGGTTCAGTTCAAACTAGTGATTAGGGATAGTTCCCCCAAAAATGAAATTGTCATAATTTAAGCCACTTCACTTTGGTTCAGTATGCTTTTCCACTGCAGTTTAGTACCGCTTCAAAGTAGGTTATAGATCGTTATAGTTGTGCCGCCATAGTTGTGTCTGACCATGATACAGCCATGTTGCATGCGACGGTCATTTAAAGCAAGCCGTTTAAATTTGAGAGAAATGATACTGCGGTGGCTGTTCCTGACTATTTAAATCTAGTGGGTTTGGTGTCTCTTACAAATCCAATGATGTTAGTGACAATTCTCTCTGACCAATCAGTGATCTGCAGTGTTTACACGTCACATTTTAGTATCGGTACGGTTCGCTTGGAGTACCAGTACCAGATACAAGGAAAAACCAAAAAAAGAGCTGTACTGGGCCGTACCATGCAGTGGAAAAGCGCCATTAACTCACCCTCATGTCGTTACAACTGTCTTTCTTTCTTTTTTTCTGGTCCATACAATGGATGTCAATAGTCACCCTAGTCAACTGTCAATAGTCAACGGCCAACATGGTTCAAAATATCTTCTTTTGTGTTGCACAAAAGAAAGAGGTTTGGAATGATATGTGGTAAGTATTTGTCTCCCCATTTAAATCATTGTAAAGCATTTTAATGATAGTATTAAAACCTCACCAAATTGCCAAAAGCAGAATGTAAAATTATATTTAGAAAAAGGCAGGGCTTACAATATTTCATACTTCACTTGTATTTCTATTTTCAAAAGTATTAGCATTCTCAGACAGTCTTTGAGCTAAAAAAAAAAAAAAAAGTATATTGTTGAAGGTTGGGCAGTACAAAAATATAAACCAAGAGATGGTGAAAAAAATATAACAGTAGAGATTTTAGTAGCAGAATCGCATTTAAAAACATCAGTTTGAGTTTCCAGTGATTTTATGAATGGAGTCATTTCATCTTTAACAAATTGGTGCAAAAATTCAAATTGTGCAGTCGCAGGTGTGTACATATCAGCTATTTTACAACAGCTTTGAATGTAGCTCATTATTATACAAAATTAACTGGTGCTAAACTTATAATTAATGTAATATAAACAGCATAAAATATCTGAATAAATTATTCTTTACCATTATACCAAAATGCTCAGAACCCAAATAAATATCTTTATTCTGTACAATTATCAGAAAATTATAAAATGGTTGTGTAATATATAAAACCATCTTGTTTCCTGCAAAATGTTTTATATTTATTTTTAACGCTAAATTACTCAAAGCAGCTGTAGTGTGATATGCGATGTTCCTATTAAATAACACTTCAAAAAGTCCTGGAATATTATTTTTATCACTTCAGCGATTAAAGCAGGACTGAGAAAGAGAAAGAGAGTGAGGGGAGGAGAACTCAAACAGCTCATGAAGCAACAGAACTGCAGAACAGATTCTGCACCCCTCTATAGGGCTCACTGCATTTTATACTTTCCATTTCACTCCTGAAGAGGAGAGGTAGAGACTTTGTGTGTCTATGAATCTGAGAGGTGTGCAGCTCTAAGAGCTGACACCGCAACACTGCTCTTGGCACGGTAAAAGACTCCTGGATGCTTCAAGGTTGCCCACTGATTCAGTGGCACTATGTTATGAAGTAGCTTGTTTCAGTGAGTTGGAGTTGACACTAAAGGGGGAGGAGTGAATGTGAGAGCCTGGACCGGATCCCCTATGTGTCTTCTAACCAGAATGGCAGAGCCAGTGACTGATTTAACCATTTTCTAACTCAGACACGCTATCAGTTTGAGAGTGCAGCTTATTTGACTTAGATAACACCACTGACAGCTAAAAATGACCCAATGGCTGCTAAAATGAAACTTTTTTTTTAGTTGAAAAATAGCTCAATACAGTTGTTCAGAAACTCTATTGGTCATGCTCCATAACTTTTGTTGATCTATTTGAGTGAATATCCCAAAACATTAAATAAATGTCTGGGTCATTTAACCATTTAATCATATTCACTTCCGTTCAAACATTTTATTTTAATTTATAAATTGACTTTTTTTCAGCAATGAAACATTAAATTGATCAAAATTTACAGTAAAGACATTCAATAAAAGTTTTAAAGGTTTATATGAAAAAATAGTAGGCAGCACAACTGCTTTCAACATTGATGAGCAACAAATCAACATATTTTTTTAATTATCATGTTACACTATAAACTGAAACTTTTGAACGGTAATGAATGGTATTTAGCATAAAGCAGATGATATTCATTACTGTTTTAGACCTTTTTTCCATAATGACAAAAATGTCATAATGCTGGAAACCTTAATTGTACTCAAAACTGGCATAATTCTCTTTGTACAAAATAGAACATCTTAATTTGAGGTAAAAATTTCCCCCAGCAATTTCTTCAAAAGATTCAACCTTTTAAAATCCATTGCCGTGGTCAAAGATCCACTGGGAGATTCATCAAGATAATGGATGAAACATATGCTGCACATATGAGAAAACTGAATAGACATTTTAATAAACTGACAAACTGAGTGCATGTATTCTTTTTTCCACCTCTTAAACCACTCATTGCTGTGTGCTGAGATGAAAGGACTAAAAGACACATGCTAGATGTCATTAACGAATGTGTCCTCACCAGATGAAACCTGAGTAGTTATTTAACAGATGCTTTTATCTAAAGTTCCTTACTTATTTCAAGGACAATCCCTCCAGACATTAAGTGTTGCTCAAGGGCACAACAGCCACTGTTATTCCTCAGGGGGCTTGAACCAGCAACCATTTGATTAACTGTTCATTTGGCACTACGCCACACCCTGGGCTTTAAATTTGGTGTGAAATGAAACATTACTGTATTTTCTAAATGCATATTATTAATCTTAATGTGAACGATTCATCCATTCACAGTTTTTGTTGTTTTTTTTAGCTTGTTTTGAATCAAAATGTTATAGCTCAATCTACTTCTCTCTGGTGACATATGCCGGACTTCTCCAATTATTTAATTTGCTTAAACTCTGACCCTTTCTTACAATCAACTGCAAGCTCATATTCTACCTCTATCAAACCAACAACCAATACATTTAAAATAATTTTTTTGTCAATACAGAAGAAAATGTGTATGTTTCCATCCAGAGTTGCTTCCTGATAAACTACCACAAAAAAAAAACATAGGAGAAGCCACCATATATAATAATTTTCGTGTATAATAAATTATTTGCGTCTCAAAGAAACTTGTGCGTCTCAATAAACTTGTTGTGTTGCTTTCAGAGGCAGATGCTGCTGTTTGGGTACGCAGTCATGCAAGACATTACTAGGAGGGAAATATACCGAGCATCTTTGACAACAGACTTCTGAATGACCAAAAAAGCATTTCAGATGCTTTGCAAACAAGATTTTTCCACTGGTTAGTACAGTTTTTCTGTTTGTTTTTTTAATGGGCATCGGAGAATTTATTCGCTAAATGCATTTCCATCGTAGTTTATGCGCATATTTTCGTATCGGATAGAAAATGTATCCGACTCAAACGAGCGCATACGTTTTTTATGCACATTTGATTGCATAGAATTGATGCGATTTTTTGATGCGATATCCCAAAATGTGCATACCAATAGGTGGATGGAAACATAGCTGATGTGACTTTATATTGCCATTATATTACCTGTATAATGCTTACCCGTTGCATTTTCAACTATTTTTTTAATTAATGTATACTCTCAAGATCTTTAAAAAAAGAATTTGTACATTGAGCTCATATGACCAGCCAAATGTTTTTAATTCGTTTTTAAAAGCCGATTTATTGATGGTAATTTCCAATCATACCTAAAATATGTGCACAAAAGTAGAACAGGCTTCTACTTTTTTTTCCTAGTGTAGAACTACCTGTGAGGCTTCTGCAAATCAACAGAACATCAGCAAAAAAGAAAACAAGGCTCAAATAAATAATTAAAGAAATAAATCAGTGAGTAATTGAAAATTAGTGGTGACACATTGATCCAGCCTGCCCGGCTGGTGTTAAGTGGGTCTGTCTGAATGAGATGGCCACCGCTAAAAGACGGTTTAAAGCGTAATTGATTTTTGTTTCCAATGAGTTAGAGTCACAATGAGCTAATAATGTGGGATGATGAAGATCACTCTCCTTTCTGTGTTTATTCTCCTCGCGCTGGCTTGACAATGCTATATAGTGTACGGACATGCGACAAGTGTATGCCAGTTTAACAACAAACTTGAGAGGTACAGAAATTTTGCCTGAGCTTTTATTCTTATCGATCTGAAAAAAATAACTACCTAAAATGTAGGTGTTCTAATTCATCCTAATATTAAACCAGTGTTTTGGACTTTCTAATGTAAATATAAGTAATAATTCTGATGATTATTAGTAACTCGGCTTCATGACATTTGCATGAATCGGATGGCATTCTATTGCATGTATTCTTCTCATATTCTTCTTCTATAAGTAAAACCATTCAAATTTGCAGAAGCGAGTGCACCTTTAAGTTATTTTGTCCAAGTTAGATCAGGCTGTGTGCTGCAAAAAGAGGAACTGAATATTGAAATATAAACTCACTTTTCAAAACTTTGTGCAAACATTTGAGATCAATATTTGAGTTGAGTTTTTGGTGGCAGGGTGTGGGATTTTACCTTCATGCACGGTCACGCCACAGTTGTCACACTGGATGATCTCATCCGCATCTTCGCTGTTGTCTCCCAGACACACGCAGCAGATAAGGATGTGCTCCATCCGCTGGGAGCTCCAGGTCTGGGGCCGCTCCAACAGAGAGTCCTGAGGAAGCAACGGATAACTTAGCAATCCAACAAGTTAGGGATGTTACAACTGATAGGACTAGTGTCCTCTACCAAAGTCCAATATCTTCCTCTGAAAAAAGCTCTCGGATCAGTGTGGAAAAAAACCTGAGACAAAAAAGTAAAGCCACTCAAAAGCTTCTGCTCTAATTCCACCTCTGAGATTGGAAGATTAGCCAATCCTATAAACTGAAGTTCTCAGATAAGCCCATTCACAAGGATTGCTCTTTTGTATCAACAATCTGATGCTATGTGAGCCAATGACTGGATTATCTGATTGCTAGCCTAAATGCACAATAATACAATTGCGTCTGAGAATTCCAGCTAGTTCCTTTTCATACAAATCAACTTTTGGACAAATTTAAACAAGTGGATAGTGGATCAAATCAACTATTTGATTGCACTAAACGTGAAAAATAGGGCACACGTATTGCCAGTTTTTAGTAAATGATGGAGACAGGTGGATAGATTATTAATAAATAAAATCTGAATGGTACTTCGTAAAAGCTATTTGCAATAAAGGGTAAATTCACCCAAAAAAAAAAAAAACTGTGATTCCAAATCTATAAGACTTTTGTTCATCTTCGAAACACAAAAAAAGACATTTAAATCAGAGAGCTTTCAGTCTCTCCATAGACAGCTACCCAAATACCACTTTGTCGCTTCAAAAAGTTCATAAAAAGATCATAAAACGAATACATATTTATTCAGTGGTTTAGTCAGAATTTTCTGAAGAGACGCTTTATATGATGAACAGATTTAATTTAGGCTTTCCTCACTTATAAACATTGATCAGCAAACATAAACAGAAGCTCAACTATTCTTGCTTGATGCGTAAGAACAAACCTCTTGTGGAAGCTCAAACGTGCTGCGTAACACAAGAATGAACCTCATTGGTTCATGCTTAAGCTCAAACGTGCTGTGCAAGGCACGAGAATGAACCTCATTGGTTCTTGCTGAAGCTCAAACGTGCTGCGCAAGGAACGAGAATGAACCTCATTGGTTCATGCTGAAGCTCAAACGTGCTGCGCAAGGCACGAGAATAAACCTCATTGGTTCATGCTGAAGCTCAAACGTGCTGCGCAAGGCACGAGAATAAACCTCATTGGTTCTTGCTGAAGCTCAAACGTGCTGCGCAAGGCACGAGAATGAACCTCATTGGTTCTTGCTGAAGCTCAAACGTGCTACGCAAGGCACGAGAATGAACCTCATTGGTTCTTGCTGAAGCTCAAACGTGCTACGCAAGGCACGAGAATGAACCTCATTGGTTCTTGCTGAAGCTCAAACGTGCTGCGCAAGGCACGAGAATGAACCTCATTGGTTCTTGCACATCAAGCGAACATGCTTGAGCTTCCGTTTACCACAACTGATGTGTGAGTTGATGAATGTTTATATGTGAATAAAAGCCTAAATTAAATCTGTTTATTATACAAAGCGTTTGTGTCTCTTCAGAATTTTCTTGACTAAACCGCTTAATTCAGACGGATTAGTTTTCTATTATGAACTTTTTGAAGCAGCAAAGTGGAAGTTATTAGACTGTCAATGAAGGGACCGAAACCTCTCAGATTTTATTCAAATATCTCCATTTGTGTTCCGAAGATGAACGAAAGTCTTGTGGGTTTGGAACGACATGAGGGTGAGTAAATAATTACAGAATTTTCATGTGATTTTTAACTATCCCTTTAATTGTAAGGTGGAATATAACTGAATCTCAACAATAAACATGAAGTATCATCTACAGCAGGGGTTCTCAACCCTGGTCCTCGAGGCCCACTGTCCTACAGAGTTTAGCTCCAGCCTTAATCAAACGCACCTGCCCGTAGCTTTCTAGTAATCCTGAAGAGCTTAATTAGCTGGTTCAGGTGTGTTTGATTAGGGTTGGAGCTAAACTCTGCAGGACAGTGGGCCTCGAGGACCAGGGTTGAGAACCCCTGCTGTAGATGATACTTCATGTTTATTGTTGAGATTCAGGCCTAGTCCACACGTACACGGGTATTTTTATAACCGGAGTTTTTCCTCCTCCGTTTTAAAAAAAAATCGCGTCCACACAAGCATGGTTTTAAAAAAATCTCCGTCCACATGAAAACGAAAAACCGCGCTATGATTGGCTGCTTGATTTCCACATGGGTCCCATCCACGGCACCGATGCACTGAGGGATGCCATGGGCTCAGTGAAACCCTTCTACAAGTTTACTTTGGAATCAGTGACAGGTAACTGTATATACACAGGGGCAGGGCTCAAGTGGACTGAAGCTTCACACACTTGCCTTACTATGTTGTATTATTGTATTTTGGCGCCTCTGTTCTGCAATACAATGAGATAACTGCGCATGTATCTGTATATACCGTAAATCCTCTAATATTGGCCTGTATTCCATTAGCGGCCGGGTCTCCAACATTGGCCGGTCTCGCTGTCACCGAAGGTAAATAAAGGCCGGTCTCTAATAGCGGCCGGGGCTATTATTAGAACCAACGTTTTTCTGGGCAGGCCTCAACATTATGCTTGCATGTGATAGTAACATGCAAGTACCACAGGGTACTGGTCATGTCAATCACCCAGACATCCCAAGTCTCCCGCATATTTATAGCAGCTCCCTGATGCCCGCAAATTAGTAAAATTCTCCCGCAATCTAGAGCGAGCGAGCAAGAGCGCGCATGCGAGACACAAACTGTGCACGCGCGCACGGCAGAGAGGGAGAGAGCGAGAAACCTTACGTGTGTGTGCTAGTGTGCACCTAATGAAGCGCATGTAAGACGGAGAGCGTCCTGATTGGCTTGTTTCGGTAAGTCAACCAATCAATTGTCAGTGTGGGCGGGCTTTTATCTCTTCGGGCTTTTATCTCTCGCCCCAAAAAACGAAAGTATAAAGTATAAACATAATGACAATCTTGCACGCTCTACAGTTTGTAACTAACATGTTATGGTTGAGTTAAACAAGTTTCATTCATTTCATTTAATTACGGCGCGAGGATGAGAACAGACGCGCAGCGGAACATGAGGAGGACGAAGAGGATCTGTACAATAATTAACTTGTTGTAGAGGCTGGCGCGAGTGATGAGGAGTTTACAGGGAGAGATGAAAAGGAGGAGTTTAAGGAGGATTAAACAGAATTGGAGGATTTTTTTTTTTATAACTTCAAACCAAACGAGACAGGAATGGTTAAACTTTGGAGCGGTAAGGTGTCTGTTGCCTTTTGTTATGAATCAATAACCTAATTATCACCGTGTATGGTTAAGTGTTTACAATGCACTACCGGTGGCCTATGTTTGCTACGTTTTTGTTACCATATTTCTACACTGGAATTTAGCCTGAATTACCGGTATTTGTTGTTAATGTTCTGTATGCATACCATAATGTTATGGTAACTGTACGTTTTCAATAAATGAACCTAGTATTTTATAGGTTGAAATAGACGCAAAATCTCATTTTTAGTCATTCTACTGGTAGTTTGATTTGCTCAAATAGAAATTGAGGCCTGCCTCTAATTCTGGCCTCCTTCCAATAAAGGCCTGGACCGCGATGCGCTTGAGTAAAATAAAGGCCCGGGCCTATATTAGAGGATTTACGGTATGTAATAAGCGCTGTTAGCAGAGTTATTAAAAGTTACGTCCGCCATTGCATAGACTCCACTCATAAACAAAAGCGATAACGGCGCACATTTCGACTTAACAAGCCGAAATCTCCGGTTTCACCGTCTACACGACAACGCTGTAACCGGAGTTTCTAAAAAACTTCACCCTGGCCGGAGTTTTCAAAAAAGTCCGGTTTCAGTAACCGGATACTGCGTTTGCGTGTGGACGAACAGCCAAACCGCGTAGAAAAAGCTGCGGTTTTGAAAATACCCGTGTTCGTGTGGACAGGGCCTCAGTTATATTCCAGGGTTGAGATTGCCTGATCTACAGCATGATGTAAATATATTTGAACCAAAATGTATGAGCAATATCTTTGGAAGATTGCAGCAAAACCATCTTTGATTAAAAACAACATACAATAAAGTCCATAAAGTGTGGAGAAATTAATGTTGAGCATTTTGAAGAATGTAGAATTCATGTTTAGTATGAACAAAAGTAAATAAGGTGTTGCTCTATCTGATAATGACACGTTATTTTATTTACTGTAAAGAATAAAACGTTTTAAAAAGAAACTCTAATGCTCACCAAGGCTCCATTTATTTGATCATAAACACAGTAAAACAGTAATATTGTGAAACATTATTACAATGTAACATATCTGTTAATATTTTTTATATATATATAATTGATTCCTGTGATGGCAAAGCAGAATTTTCAGCATCATTACTCCAGTCTTCATCCTTCAGAAGTCATTCTAATATGCTGATTTGCTGCTCAAAAAAACATTTATTATGATTACCAATGTTGAATAAGTTGTGCTTCTTTATTTTTTAGGATTCTTTGATGAACAGAAAGTTTGAAAGAGCAGCACTGATTTGAAATGGAAATCTTCCGTAACATTATAAATGTCTTTACTGTCACATTTGATAAACTGAACGTATCCTTGCTGAATAAAAGTATTATTATTATTTTTGAGTCTTACTGACCCCAAACTTTTGAACAGTAGTGCAATATCAGAGGAGATTTTACCTCATTGCCCTTTCCATGGGATGTGCTGTGGCTGTCATTGGTCTCCTCCTCGTCAAACGCCCCAGTGTTCTTGCCTGATTTTCTCTTTGGATTCTTTCCTTCTTCCTCACTATCACTGCTACTAGTCTCGTTTTCATCATCATCCTCATTGTCCTCTTCATCACTACCACCATCGCCCTCTTCATCACTCCCTTCTTGCTCTTTCCCAGATGATGCCTTGCCTTTCTTTTTTCCTTGCGTGGGCCTCCAGTCATTGTCATCCTCGCTATCATAATCATCCATTTCGTTTAGCTCTTCCATCGTGGTGAAGTCCAGCATGGGCCGATTTCGGCGTAGGTTCCATTTTTTCGGCTCTCCTGAGCCTTCCTCGGCTGTACCACTACCATTTGGTTCTGTCTCTGGGGATTTTTCTCCTTTCCTGCGATTCTTAGAGGTCCCCCCTGTTTCTTTGCTGCTGGTCTCCTCAGAGAAAGACTGTTCCTTGGCTTTTTCCTCTTCTTCAGTGTCTTCATTCAAATCTTTGGTCTCTTCATCATCTATGCCCTCATCATCACCTGAGCCAACAGCGTCAGAGTCACTCTCAGAGCCCGCAGCGCTGCCATTTGAACCCTCCTCATCACTCCCGTTGCCGGTGCCCTCTGAACCTAGGACATAAGGATGAGAAATTACCTTAGCGGCGTTTTGTGCAGAATAAAACATACTTCAGATGTGATGCAAAGAAATAGTCTTCTGGCAGCAAGCTTCTGTTTTACGTACAAAGGATCAACCATTTATAAATGAATGGTATTATTTAAAATGACAAATATATATACACAATATTACACAAAAAAAATAAATTCTTACCTTTTTAGGATTAAATACATCACAAAATATATGTATATATTGCTATAAGTGGTTCCAATTTTGTTTGGCGGGGTTATATATATATATATAATTTATGCACCAAGCATTTACAATGTATTTAAAACCACCATTAACTATAAATATATGGGGTTGGTAATTAATGCATTTGTATCATTTTTACACAGCATATGTTAATGAATGATATATTGCCCAAACAGATTAGTGTGATGCTCCATTTTATTTCTGACCTGAAATTTCATGCAGCAAAAACTTCAAGACCCAATGGGGTCAAAGTGTTAGAATTTCATTATCAGGTTGAAGATATTTCAGCACTTTAGTTGACAGCAGTTTGATGGGACAGCTTTGCATTAACTTCCAGTCTGTCATGGTGATATGGAGCCATTGCTTTTGTGACTCAGTGTTAGTAATGCATTGCAGGAGGTTTAATCTACAGGCCGGGGGGATAAAACAGTGACACACGTGGTGATGAAGGTCTCATCTCCACCTCAGCAGCTGTTTTCATGACAGGTGAGAAAACCTAAGCAAGGGCACAAGTCTAAAATGGCCATCTGCAGTATAAATAAATACATGCAACCATCAGTTATGATTTGACTATTTCAACTGTATGAGACTTGCCATCACTTCTTGTCATTACTTTGCAGATCCAATTGATCCGCAATCCCACTTTTTGGCATTTTTAGCATACCTAACACTTACATCAATGTGACAAGAAGGGGTTGAGATACTTTTTTTTTTTTTTACCTGATGCATCTCCAACTTCAAAATCGCTGTCATCTGAGCTGTCATAGTCCAGGGCATCCAGCAGAGAGTCAGCCAAAGGCTTCACCTGCCGCCGCTTCGACCCCCGATCCACTAGATGAATGAGATTTTAATTAATTTTATACTTCAATAAATAAAATTCATAAAATTACATTTAAATCCGTTTTAAAGCCAAAACTACAAAATGTTAATTGAAACACACACACACACACACACACACACACACACACATATATACACATTTTACATATATATATATATATATATATATATATATATATATATATATATATATGTGTGTGTGTGTGTGTGTGTGTGTGTGTATGCGTGTGTGTGTGTGTGTGTGTGTGTGTGTGTGTGTGTGTGTGTGTGTGTGTGTGTATGCGTGTGTGTGTGGGCATGTTTTTGTGAAATATCAGGACACAAATGTGTATAATGACATGGGTATGACACAGGTATTACAAAAAGAGGGTGAAATATGAGGACGTTCCCCATGTCCTCACTTTTCAAAATGCTTATAAATCACACAGAACAAGTTTTTTTTCACAGAAAGTGAACTGCACAGTCTCCTGTGAGGGTTAGGTTTAGGTTTAGGGGCAGTGTAAGGGGATAGAAAATACGGTTTGTACGGTATAAAAACCATTACGCCTATGGAATGTCCTCACATTTCACAAAAACAAACGTGTGTGTGTGTGTGTGTGTGTGTGTGTGTGTGTGTGTGTGTGTGTGTGTGTGTGTGTGTGTGTGTGTGTGTGTGTGTGTGTGTGTGTGTGTGTGTGTGTGTGTGTGTGTGTGTGTGTGTGTTAGGAAAACTGAACTGAAATGAAAAAGCTAAATCAATTTTACTACATTAGTAATAAAAACTAAAGTTTAAAAAAATTAAGATATACAAATAAAATTAATTTAAAATGTGAATAAAGTATAACAGTATGTAAATAATACTAAAATAACAATGATATACATGTACAATAAAAACATCGAAAACAATTGTAACTGATTGTTAAGTCTTCAACATCTGTAGGAACACAAAATGTGTCATTTTCCACCAAAAGTTTATAAACGTGTATTTATTAATTTAACTGTCATAGAGCTACAGTGGATGGATGGATGGATGGATGGATGGATGGATGGATGGATGGATGGATGGATGGATGGATGGATGGATGGATGGATGGATGGATGGATGGATGGATACATAACACAAAGTTTGTTCAACACCTTCCTACCATTTACACAGATAGATAGATAGATAGATAGATAGATAGATAGATAGATAGATAGATAGATAGATAGATAGATAGATAGATAGATAGATAGATAGATAGATAGATAGATAGATAGCAAAATATTAGTTTGGGTAATACCTTCATACCATTGTCTTCACACATGGTGGTCTTTCACTTTAAATATATTTACATGTGTAAATGCATTATTTTAAACAAATTACAAAAAACAACCAAAAAACGCACCAAAGGTTTATATATTAACACGGTCATGCAGCTAGACCAGACAGACAGACAGACAGAATACTTCCTACCATATAAACATTGTGGTCTCTGACTTTAAACGCATTTCCACGTTGTTCAAAATATTTACAAATAATGAAATACAGTGTCTGTGAGTGTGTCTCAAAATCCTGTGAACAGCAGTTCAGTTCACTCACACATTATGTTGTCTAAACATGCAGCACGGGTCTATGACGCCTTTAGATGCTGTCACGGCAGCTCACAGAGAAAGAGTCTGTTTATGTTTCTAAGCTGGCTAAAGAAGCTAGTTTCCTGGAGAGACGAAGACGCACTGTGCGTCTAACATAAGGAGAAAAATGCGCAGAACTGCTGATATTTCTTTGACATATGTGATACTCTGTGTTTGTTTAGCTGAATGATAGAGAGCAACTTCACATCAGTTAGCCAGAAAGCTAAAACAGCAGTAGCTTCATTCTATCTATTAAAGCTTGTTTCTCGTATTTCACACCCCATGTTGTAAATTCTGATGGTGATTCTGTTGTGCTATTTTTTCTCTTTCAAAATGTATAATATAACAGCGAGAATTACTCACTTTATGGGATTTTCGCGTTTGGATAGCTTGGACAAAGGTACAACGAACGCCTCTTCAGCTCATGTTATGCGTAGTACGTCTACGACATTGCGTATCACGTATGCACATTGAGCTGACGTTAAGCTCACAAAGTAGGAGTTGGAAACCATAGCAACCGCTGCATCAGTTTGAGTCACATCAAAGACTTGCCATTTCCTTTGCTTGTTCACCAAATGCTTTATTTTCACAATCACGCCGATTACATTTTGTGTCGTAGTTTAATAAGGTGTCATTTAATAAGCTATTTTTACATTTTTATTTTACGGTTTATTTTATTATTTGGAACAAATGTAGAAAAATCTGTTCAAACACTTTAACAGGAAAACAATACAGCTATCCCTGAACACTGTTTGTTTTAGCCCCGTCCCTTTTCATCTCTGCGCTCGTTGTGTTCTGTCTTCCGGTCGTTAACTCTACAGAATAAGTAAGTTAAATCCACTGCATCAGCTAATTAGAAATATAAATATAGCCTCCAGAGCTACCTCCAAAAAAAAAAAAAAACTTCGAACACAACATTCTAAAGGTCTATAAATATTAGCCTACTACTAATAATATCAAATTAAATACCATGTCAAAACTAGGCATGTGCCGTATCAAATTTTCATGTTGCGATTAATTGCTGAAGCTTTTATCACGGTATATACGGTATTATCACGATATTGAAATAAGTTGCAAAAAAAGTGTTGTCATACTGTAAACAGGTTTAATAACTTTCTTGTAACAAAAGAACCAAACATTTAAATACAATAAAGCAATACACAAAAATGTATAAAGTAAACAAATATTTAAAACAGATTAAAGTGCAAAATAATTATGAAGAACAATAGGTGTGCTGAAATGTACATTTACCTAAGATTAATACAAGCTATAGAAGTATTTTTCATTGTCAGTTTGTTAATGAATGAACTAATGTTAAATAATGGAGCCTTGTAAAGTGTATGATTGAACAACAGTCAGAACATATTCAGACAATATCTAGGGGCATGTCATTTAGTTAACAATTCAGATTAAAATATAAAATGCTCAAGTTTGAAAATGAATAGCCTTAAGTCTTTAAAGGGTTAGTTCACCCAAAAATGAAATTTCTGTCATTAATTACTCACCCTCATGTCGTTGGACACCCGTCAGACCTCCGTTCATATTCGGAACACAAATGAAGATATTTTTGTTGAAAGCTGATGGCTGAGAAAGGCTTCAGACAGGCCTCCATCGGCATTCAGTACATTGACACTTCCAAGATCCATGAAAGGCACTTAAAACGTCATTACAAAGTCTATCTCACCACAGTGGCTCTACAATAATTTTACGATGTGACGACAATAGTTTTTGTGCGAAAAAAAAATCAAAATAACACCTTTATCCAGCTTGTTATTGTCTTCTGTGTATGCCCCCACGACGCATGCGCGAGAATATGACGCAGATCCGGCGTTTGGACATATGACCCAGAAGCGATTTGTTTACGAGCAGAGGAAGACGCGCGTGTCTAAGCTGTTGGATTCTACATTGATCGTGCTTTAGGTCTCGGCGTAGTTCTCAAAATGGGGTTAAAGTGTGTATTTCATGGATTCCCGAACGCCGGATCTGCGTCATATTCTCGCGCATGCGTCGTGGAGGCACACACGGAAGTCGAGAACAAGTTGGTTAAAGGTGTTATTTTGATTTTTTTTTGCGCACAAAAACTATTGTCGTCGCATCGTAAAATTATTGTAGAGCCACTGTGGTGAGATAGACTTTGTAACGACGTTTTAAGTGCCTTTCATGGATCTTGGAAGTGTGACGTAGCGCCGGCGTTCGGGAATCCATGAAATGCAAACTTAAGCCCCATTTTGAGAACTACGCCGAGACCTAAAGCACGATTAATGTAGAATCCAACAGCTTAGACACGCGCGTCTTCCTCTGCTTGTAAACAAATCTCTTCTGGGTCATGTGTCCGAACGCCGGATCTGCGTAATATTCTCGCGCATGCGTCGTGGAGGCACACACGGAAGACAATAACAAGTTGGATAAAGGTGTTATTTTATTTTATTTTTGCGCACAAAAACTATTGTCGTCGCATCGTAAAATTATTGTAGAGCCACTGTGGTGAGATGGACTTTGTAACGACGTTTTAAGTGCCTTTTATGGGTCTTGGGAGTATTAATGTACTGAATGCCAATGGAGGCCTGTCTGAAGCCTTTCTCAGCCATCAGCTTTCAACAAAAATATCTTAATTTGTGTTCCGAATATGAACGGAGGTCTTACAGGTGTCCAACGACATGAGGGTGAGTAATTAATGACAGAATTTTCATTTTTGGGTGAACTAACCCTTTAATGTAAATGGCATCTACACTGGGTTGAAAATGGAGCCAAACCTAGCAATGGATTTGCTTTAACCCAGCGATTGGGTTGTTTTAACCTAGCAATTGGGTTGTTTTAAGCAAACATTTGATCCAACCGCTGGGCGAAAAACAACCCAATTGCTGGGTTAGTCCATTTTCAACCCAACTTGGGTTATTAGATTAGATTAGATTAGATTAGATTAGATTAGATTCAACTTTATTGTCATTACACAAGTACAAGTACAAGGCAACGAAATGCAGTTTAGGTCTAACCAGAAGTGCAATAGCAGCAAGTGCAGGATATACAATGGATGCGTAAGTGCAGGACATGGATATGTACTGAATATGTATAAATATGTATAAATAGAGAGACGTTATTACTATAAACAGAACTGAATTTACAGGTGAATATGTACAGTGAATAAATATACAGATGGCTATTACTATAAACAGAATTTACAGGTGAATATGTACTATGAATACAATATACAGATGGCTATTACTATAAACAGAATTTTCGGGTAAAATTAGATAGAGGTATACAATAATATGCTAGGCTAATATGAGGAATAGCAGTGGATTAGGGTAGTGCAATAAATTATGGACAGAGCTATCCGGAAAAAAAAAAAGTGTAAAGTGCAGTGGAAAGTGGTTGCATATTACAGTTAGAAGTACAGTGCAAAATGCAAATGTAAACATTGGTACTATAAATACAGTCGGCAGTGCAAATGAGCATAATCCAGTTAAGATATGGCAGTGCAAGATGCATATGTAAACAGTTGTTACTGTGATAAACAGTCGGTAGTGCAAATAACAAAGTGAAGGAAGATGTGAGGTAGGAGAGTTATCAGTTTATGAGGGAAGTGGATCAACGGGGGTTTGAGTTCAATAAAGAGACAGCTCTGGGGAAAAAACTGTTCTTTAGTCTGCTGGTCCTGGTCCGGTGGATCCTAAAACGCCTGCCGGAGGGCAGGAGAGAAAACAATCTGTGGGCTGGGTGAGAGGAGTCCTTGAGGATGCTGCGAGCTCGATGCAGACAGCGTTTCCTCTGGATGTGCTCGATGGCAGGTAGTGGAGTCCCTGTGATGCGCTGGGCAGTTTTCACCACCCGCTGCAGTGCCTTGCGCTCCGCAACAGAGCAGCTCCCATACCATACTGCCACACAGTTGGTCAGGATGCTTTCTATTGCGCAGCGATAGAAGTTCACCAGGATCGCAGAGGAGAGCTGATTCTTCCTCAGTGTCCTCAGGAAGAAGAGGCGCTGGTGAGCCTTCTTGACCAGGCTGGAGGTGTTGGTCGTCCACGACATGTCCGCCGAGATGTGGATCCCCAGGAACTTGAAACTGGAGACACGTTCAACAGCCATTCCATTGATGTGGATGGTGTCGTGTGTGCCTCTTGACTCCTTCCTGAAGTCCACGATGAGCTCCTTCGTTTTGGTGGTGTTGAGGAGCAGGTTATTATCAGCGCACCATGTGGCCAGGTGCTGGATCTCCTCCCTATAGGCAGTCTCATCGTTGTTGCTGATGAGCCCAATCACCGTAGTGTCGTCCGCAAACTTGACGATGGAATTAGATCCATACACAGGCTTGCAGTCGGCGGTGAAGAGGGAGTAGAGAAACGGACTTAGCACACAGCCCTGTGGTACACCAGTGTTGAGTGTGATGGATGTGGAGCAGGTGAATCCTGAACGAACATTCTGGGGTCTGTCAGTTAGGAAGTCCAAAATCCAGTTACACATTGAAGTGTTGATGCCCAGGTCTCCAAGTTTGGCTATTAACTTGGTTGGGATGACAGTGTTGAATGCTGAGCTGAAGTCAACAAACAGCATGCGTGCATACGTGTTCTTATGGTCCAGATGGGTGAGCACAGAGTGCAGTGCCATGGAAACCGCATCCTCTGTGCTCCTATTGCTGCGGAAGGCAAACTGGTGTGAGTCCAATGTGGATGGTATAGAGTCTTTTAGGTGTTCCAGGACCAGCCGCTCAAAGCACTTCATGACGATGGGTGTGAGTGCTACAGGGCGGTAGTCATTAGGGCACCTCGGGTTAGAGTGTTTCGGCACTGGCACAATGGAAGTGCGTTTAAAGCATGTCGGTACAGCTGCTTGGGCAAGAGACAGGTTGAAAATGTCTGTAAAAACCCCAGCGAGCTGCTCCGCACATGCCCTGAGCACACGTCCAGGGATGTTGTCTGGTCCAGCAGCCTTGTGTGCGCTGATCCGGCTCAGTGCCTTGCAGACATCTGTGGAGGAGAGTGTGATTGGTGGGTGGTCAGCTGAGGGTTTGAGCTTGGTGGCAGTTTCTCTGTTGTCTCTTTCAAAACGAGCATAAAAGTAATTTAGCTCGTTCAGGAAGTTGACATCAGTGGCTGCGGGGGTGGAGTGGGTGGTTTTGTAGTCACTGATGGCCTGGATGCCCTGCCACATGCGTCGAGGGTCAGAGTTGGAAAAGTGACCCTCTATCTTTAGCTTGTAGCAGTGCTTGGCCTTTTTGATGCCCCTCTTCAGGTTAGCTCTGGATGCGCTGTAGGCTTGTGCATCACCTGATCTGAAGGCAGTATTGCGTGACTTCAGCAGGAGTCGAACTTCCCTGTTCATCCAAGGCTTCTGATTAGGGTATGTGGTGATCTGTTTCTGGGTTGTAACACTGTCGATGGTGGTATTGATATGATCCAATACAGAGGAAGTGAATGAGTCTGCCCCCGCAGGCCACACCTTGATGGTCTTTACTGATGGCTTCACACGGTTGATGAGGGGTGAATATTTGGGTGATAGAAACAAAGAGAGGTGGTCTGACTGTCCCAGGTGGGGGAGGGGTGTCGCAACGTAAGCGCCAGCCATGTTTGTGTAAACATGGTCTAAGGTTTTGTTTCCTCTGGTGTGGCAGGAAACATGCTGGTGAAACTTGGGTAGCACTGACTTTAGGTTTGAATGATTAAAGTCACCTGCAACAATAAACGCAGCTTCCGGGTGATCAGTCTGTTGTTTACTGATGGCTGCGTGAAGTTCTTTCATAGCAAGCTTGGCATCAGCATCCGGGGGAATATAGGCTGCAGTGATAATAGTGGAGGTGAACTCCCGCGGTAGATAAAACGGTCTACATTTAACCATGAGAAAATCCAGGTTAGCTGAACAATGACTCCCAACAGTCATTTTTAACAGTTATTTTTAACCCAGCATTTTTTAGAGTGTACTCCAGTAAAAGTTTTCTGTGAGAGGACCCACCCACATTTCTCTTGAGTCAAATACACACAAAGTAATGTCAAAATGCCGGTCTTGGCAAGTATTCACATAAAACTGTCAGTTATGTTTTAAGTGAACGTAAATAATTGAGAAAGAAAATATATGTGTAACAGTGAAATGGATCCGTGCATCCGGTCTTAAAGTGAAAGCAACCTAATATACACTCTCCGAAAAAAAGGTTACATATTGGTACCTTAAAGGTACATATTAGTACATGAAGTGTACATATTAGTACCTAAATGGAACAAAAGTGTACACTCTAAAACAATGCTACTTTAAAAACAACCCAAGTTGGGTTTAAAATGGACTAACCCTGCAATTAGGTTGTTTTAACCCGGTGAATGGGTCGTTTTACCCCAGAGGTTGGGTTTAATGTTTGCTTAAAACCACCCAATCGCTGGGTTAAAACCACACAATTGCTGGGTTAAAACAACCCAATTGCTGGGTTAGTCCATTTTCAACCCAACTTGGGTTGTTTTTAACCCAGCATTTTTTAGAGTGTAGGCTACCTTTTGAAAAGGTACCACCCCAAGTGTCAATGTCAAAATTGTGTCCGTTGAAAATGCTGAGTAACTTTGGAAAACCACTAGCCACAATGGCTGCTAAACAAAAAGGTTCATGTCAAGCACTGATCGGTGGAATCAGTAAAATGATACAGTATATTTCTAAGGTTAAAACAAAGCCTACATTTGCAGAATAACAAGAACATGTTATGAGACTGGGAAATGACTGTTTTTGGCTTGTTTTGAGAGCGAGGCTTGTTTCTGTCGTCCTCTGTTGACTTTGCCAGTTTAGCAAACAGGAGACGATTAAAATAAATGAGCCTAGATTGATCCTGATACTCAGCGAGGGGAAGACTGATGGGGAAAGGCACGCGCAAGGGATGATTACGACTGTCCTTGCCCGATGACAAATGGCACTGTATTGTGCTGGAAAGCCACCGTTTTTTATCCCTTGGCATCAAAACACTTTTCGAATATCATCATAAGCATCATCGTCATCATCAGTGTCACCATTCTATTGCCAGCGTTTTCCATCGTAGATGCCGTGATGTTGCCAATGAATTAAATTAATGCTTGATATTAGCCAAGGTGACTATGATTGTGCAGCAGCACATTTCTGTCAGTATTTCTTTCTTCTTCTTTTTCCATGAAATTTGAAACGCCTTTTGTGGGCTGTATTTTATTAGCATTATTCTGCGTCTAATATGAATGGTGGTGCAGTTCACACAGTGTTGTATATTGCAGTATGACTGTATAATACAAAAAATACTGTACATGCAACTAATAATACAGTCTCTAGTCTCAGTATTTTTTTAAAGAAATTATTTAAGAATGCATTAAACATCAAAAGTGATTGTCACAACATTTATAATGTTACACATTTTTTTATTTCAAAAACTTTCAAGATACTATTCATCAAACAATCTTGAAAACACAACTATAATCAACAGTGATAATAATAATAAATGTTTCTAAGTGTTGGATGTACATGATTTAATTGTGTACATCGGTCTCACATGAATCAGTTAAGTTAAACAAACATTATTTGTGGAATGCATACATTTTAAGAGATCCAATTAAGTATCTCAAAGTGAATTTTATATGGCTCCCTGACATGATTCAGGCATTCAATTTCATAAATTCATTCATCCACTTAAATTTCATATATTTTAATGTTACACAACTGAATTATAATGCTGCACTAGCTAGTTGACAAACTTTTAGCTAGTAGTAATAGCACACATTAGCATCTTAAATGCTAAGCATTAAAAGCTCCTTCAGCAAAGCCATTATGACATTAGTTGTTTTATTCCACAGCCTAAGCAAATGCTCCACTCTTCTCCACATTGGTAACCCTCTGTAATTTAAATTGTTCTAATAATTACAACATAATTGAATATTAAACACTATTAACCTCTTAACCTGCACCCCTATTTTTGAGATTTTTTTGAAAACGACTGCAGCTCTTAAACCCTATGGTTTATATTCATAAATCTGGTCTTATTTTAAACTAGACACTTGCAATTCTGTTACCCAAGAGTCATAATAACTCAAAGTAGTATAGGAACAGAGTAAGACATGGTAAAATATACATGTAAGGGAAATGTATGAGAATTTAATGTTAAAGCTACACTGTGTAACTTTTTTAGTTTATTCTTAGCTAAAAACACTTCGTTTTTTTTCAAAAATATATGTGCTCATTAATGTATATTTACTTATTTCAAGTAATAAAGTATTCTCGAAAGTTTATAATATGCCATTGAAAGTACATGCGGGTAAGGGGTTCGAATGCGGGTCGCCATGTTGCCCCTCCATCTTGAAAGTACATTAGCCAAAGTGGGACATACCCGTAAATTCAAGCTTCGCCTTTCGTGTTTTAACACTCGATGGCACCGTGTCGAATGTGGACGAAGTCGAACTGGAAGCCATGTTAATCTTGGACTAAATCGGCCACCGTAGGAGTTAAAACGAAATCGGAATTGAGAGGAACAGAAACTAAAATTCACTGGTTGGTCATACACATTTTCACCACTAGATGGGGGAAATATCACACAGTGTAGCTTTAAGGGCCTGAAAATAACCTAAATATAAAACTGAATGTCTGATCATGTTTTGATTCAAATTTGAGGATGATACTCTCAAAAATTTAGCTTCTGTAAGCTTTTATGACCATAATAGTCTAGGCGTGGATGGACATGACTGATTACTCTAACTCAAAATGCTCATGCAAACAAAGGAGTTTTTTTGAAGAGTGGACCCTTACACTGACATGTATGCTGCTGTTTTTTGGTTTCGTCCAATCTGATCTGAACGATAGGAGATGAAAGATGAGATGTTTACATGGCCGGTCATTTAGCATTTCATTTAACCCTTTCCTCTCTGGTGTATTTATTGGAAAAACAAGTTCAGAAGATGAATCTTGAGTGTTTTATCTTTCAAATGATGCATAGTTTTGTGATAGTTGATTAAATATTTTGTATAAAACAAAAGAATAAAAGTACAGTCACGCCCACTTCCGTAAAAAAATACATAAAATAACACTTTTACATATCAAATAACAACATTTACTCTCTCTTCATTTAGCCATATGCAAAGCATGCTGGGAACTAACAGGCCCCGGCCAGTTTCAGTCAATGCAACACAAATCATTCACGTAATCTCAACACAAACGGATCAAGTAAACTTCAATTTGACTTATATTTAAGTGGATTGAACACAATCAAATTAAGTTAAGACAAAATGTTTAGCAATTGTGTTGATTGATTCTTTTTAACTAAGCAATTTGAACAAGCAGTAAAAATATTTTTTTTCAGTGTTGAGCAGCAAAATCTGCATATTAGAATGATTTCTGAAGGATCATGTGACACTGAGGACAGGAGTAGTGGCTGTTTTGCCATCATAGGAATAAATTACATTTGAAAATATATTTTCTATATAAAATAGGAAACAGATGATTAAATTCAAATAATATTTCACTGAACATATGAGTTCCAGTCTGGGACCTTAAAACTCGAGAAATGGTAAAGTTCAGATGGACTTCTAAACATCCGATTACAAACAATGAATTAAAATATGAGTCATCTTTATCATAAAAGACACTTTCATCACTTTTTAAGTTTATATCAGCACTATTCAGTATCTGATATAGTGGCGAAATCAGTGAAGGACCGAGAGGCTGTAAATGAAGAAACCCACTGAGGAGCCACGTGGAGATCTTGAGAAACTGTCCTACTGCAGATATCTGTCAGCTTGATGAGGCAAAAGACAGAAGCAATTACATTAAGAACAAGAATAACACAAGGTTTAGGAAATAAAAACATTACTACATAAAGACGTACTGTGCCAGGCCCGCTTTAAAACCTCATTTGAAGAGAAGTAATTGCATGGGCTATTATTTATGAACCCTAAAGAAGTATGTTACGGAATGCTTGCATTGATCGACTGCCTCCGCCAGTTTAATGTTTTGCATTTAAATTGAAATATTTATCCATTCGTATGGTGTAAATCATACTACGTTGGCCACCGTTTATCTTGACTGAGGTGCCCATTGCTTTTCCTCGCGGGCTCTTTCACTGGAGCGTGTGGCTGAAATTGAGTGAATTTGATTACAAACACATTGCCCCTGTGTGGAGATGTTATCGCGGTGTTATCTTAATGTCACCCTCCGTGCGCAGGCCTGTGCTAATTTAATCGTCATTTTAGATATGATTATTTACTCCTTAGGAAAGAGACAATCTATACCGATGCACAATCCTTTATTCAATTGAAAACCGAAATGCTTGAAATTAATTGGCAAAGAGAAGTTAAGAAATATTCTTATGAAAGCTGTCGAAATGATTAGCATGGAGCTCATCCGAGCAGAACACAGCCATTAAAGGAATAGATCACCCGAAAATGAAAATTCTGTCATGATTTACTCACCCTTTGTTTCTCACACAGAGCTATCATGTGGCTTCAGAAGACTTGGAATATGGTGCATGAGTCATAGGAACCTTTTTGGAGCTTGTCCTTTCACTGTATGGAGCAGCTCATACAGTCTGGTAAACTTCTCCTTTGGCGTCTGACAGAAGAAAGTTGCATCATTAAATAGCAGGACATCTTAACTATAACCTCAAAACTTGTATTTTTTTTAAATGCAGGATTATATTCATGCTGTTTTACCATATGGCTCTATACATATAGGAAACTACAAAAGGTGGACAAAATAACTGAAATGCTTAGTAATATATATTTAAAAATTTCTGTTCTTTATATCTAAAACCCAAAAACTGAACTGCGTGGTTTATGAATGAAGGAGTTTGCCTAGGTGCTCTAGAACTTTCCAAACTGTTTCACTGAGTTTCACTTAAAAATGGGATTCTAGGGCCCGGTTTCACAGACAGGGCTTAGATTAACCCAGGATTAGGCCTTAGTTCAATAGGAGCTACGAGGTTGTTAATACATATTTGCTTTTGCTGAAGCCATCAGTCAGCCTGCATTATTTAAATAATTTTGTTTAAAGGGGTGGTTGATCATGATTTCACTTTTTAAACTTTAGTTAGGGTGTAATGTTGCTGTTTGAGCATATACAACATCTGCAAAGTTAGAAGTACTGACACTAAAACTCTGTAAACTCTTACACAGTAATTTTCTTTTTGGGTGAACTATACATAATACAGATTGTCACTATCCACTATACATATTGTTGCATTTTTGTATTGCGATATATTGTGACACGATATATTGTTACACCCCTACACATTTTATTGGGTTCTATTTGCTTTTGTTGTGCCACATCGCACCACTCGTGTCTGTCTGGTGTTGAGTTATGTCTGCTAAGTTAGTTATGCTCAAAGTTCAAAGCAAAGGGAGATCTTTTATTTTAAAGAGCACCTATCATGGAATTTTGAAATTTACCTTTCATGTAGTGTGTAACATAGATCTAAGTGAACAAAAACATCCTGTGATAGCTTGAAATATGACAGTGCACCGTATATATAGTTATTTTCTTTCAAAAGTAAGAGTCGACTCGGAGTCATTGCCAGTGGGTGGAGTTAAGCTCTGAGCAGGGGTTTAGTTACCCTTTAAGAATCGTTAGAAGACCGAAGCTTTTTCTCTGACTAGATGACGTCAACTTGTCAAGTTATTTGAATACGATACGCCCACTTATTGCGCTCCAAGACGCCAGTGAAAACTAGAAAACATCATGGCGACGAGACCCTGTGTTCTGAAGTGCCACTCAAAAGCAAACTTTTTTCATCTGCCCAAGGATGAGCATTTGAAGACTAAGTGGCTTGAAGACAAACCATACATCGTCGCGATTGTGTGTTTATTAGTCGTCAAATGTATGTTTCGCGATCTCAGGAAGCTTTTATTATGGACTTCTATTATGGCACATGGTTCTTCTTCGTCTGTCTGTACCATATATGGACTACATGTGCACAGAGCGCCCTCCGGCTGCCAGTATGAATTGAAAACAACACATAAGAGACTCAATCGCTCATGATTAGGCTATTTCTGCCCATTTTGAGGAAGTATTGAATAAAAAATACTCCTCTGTTTAGAAATTTGACACAGACATATGAGAATCTATCAATATGTCTCCTCATCTGCACACTTTTGAACTAAAAGCCCTGAGGGATGTTGATTTGTCGCGAGTCTTCGTGAGGAGAATAGAGGAGTTTTTTTATGAATGAGATCAGCTGAGGCTCATATTACAATCAAACAGTACCGACGCGGTTTTCATATTCATAACTCCTGACACATATTAACAAATTACTGTCACTATAAGACTTTGATGGGCGTTCCGTTTCCGAGAATATCTGCACAGACTAAACCAATCTCAACTGACTGGGTCATCGGACCAATCACCGCAGATTAGCGTCACGTAAAGGCGGGGTTTTGAAAAGTGAATCACTAAAGGAATCATTTGAGAATCGCTGTCAAAACAGGTAAAAATAAATGCATATTATAAGAAAACTAAAGTCTTTTTTGTCATTGCATGCATGCAAAACTGTTGTTTTGGACTTCTAAAACAATATTTGGAACATTTTAAATGCCATGATAGGTGCTCTTTAAAGAAATTGCTTTTCAAGGACTACAACAAACGGCTGATAGGGACTACACAAGCTTCTTCCTGGGTTAGTGACATCACTAACCCTGGAATTTACATAAACCCTTCCCCCGGGAACACACAAAGGCGGTGAGATTATCATGACAGAATATGCTAATCAATGACTTGAAGATAGTTAACTTCACATAAGCAGCATAAATTCATCAAATAACCATTCAGGAACATCTTGTTGCATTCTACATGTTGTCATTACTTCTTGAGTCTCTCCATCATATATTGAGCTAAAACTTCACACACACTCTGGGGACATCAGAGACTTGTAAAAAAGGGGCAATCAACCACCCCTTTAACAGTGGTGAAAAATTGTTACCCATGATGCTGTACAGAAGGTACACCAATCAAAAAGCAATATGAACAATCCCTAACCTCCCTAAATCTCTATGGGAAAAAATTATGGAAAAAAATGCTGCTGAAAAAAAGGGGCGGACACTAATATATTCTATATTAAATGTAAAACAAACACAAAGAACAAAAGAAAATGTAACATATCAAACTGATTCATAAGTGTTTGTTATCGACTAAAAGAATCTGCTCATAGGACTCATTTGCTTGGGGAATCAGATGTCATCGTTTTCACTGCGTGTTTTTGATTACGAAGAACCGGCTGATAGGAATCGTTTGCTCGAGGAACAGTCTTATAGGGATAGTTCACCCAGAAATGAACATTTTGTCATCACCCTCATGTTATTCCAAACATGTATGAGTATCATCTTTTGTGTTCAACAGAAGAAATAAACTAATACAGGTTTGGAACAACTTGAGGGTGAGTAAGTAATGAAAAATTTTAATTTTTTGGGTGAACCATCCCTTTAAATGTTTGTGACTAGAACCGACTCATAGGAGTCATCCACTCGGAAATCGGAACTTCATTCGCCGTGCTGTATGCTTTTGATTCACCAAAAACAAAGGGTTCATATAGGAATCATTCCCTAGCCTTGTCATGCTGAGTGTTTATCACTGAATACTAATGCAGGGAACAGTTTCTGGAAACAAAGCATGTGATAACCAAAGGAACGAACGTCATGAAAATCATTGTTCTTTTGGGGAATGTACCGGTTCTGAATAAGAATTAGGTACACTCTGAATAATAACCGTTTCTCGTTTCCAACCCTAATGATGTGTTGAACCTAATGACTCCCATGCGATGATGCTAATTTCCAGGCCTACTTTCTAACAGCTAACATCTAACATCTAACACCTTCTGCTAATTTGCAGTCAGCGTAATGTGCCTCTTTTTTTTGCAAATGCTTTAGCAGTTACTTTAAAGTTAAACTCGTTTCCTTTTTTTTATGTGGGTTCAGTTGTTGTCCAAAAAGAACAGTGTGAAACATTCCTTGGGATATGGCATAATGTTTGACTTGCAGGCCATGCTAGTTTTGATGAGGTTAATAGAATAGGTCTCGCTGCCCATGCACAGATGAAAGGATGACCACACGTCTATGTAACATATTTTGCCCCGAGCCTCGGGGTACTTCTCTTTAACATGCATTCTCAAAAGTCTGCCTAACACTTCCACATGAGGAGATATTCAGTTTTAATCAACTGCCTCTTCTTCCTATTTCACTCTGGTATTCTTTGAATTAGTTACACTGTGTTTCCTCTTTGAAGTTCAATTTGAATTTCATTTTTGTATCCACATTGATCATTTCCGTTTTTTCTATTTCTTTTTTTAATATAAAAACTCAAAGCCCACATGTTCTGCATGGACATTTTGATTGAATTTGCGAATTTGTATGAGGTAGCAACAATGTTGGGTGTTTCTTGACAAAATGATGAAAACTGATGAAAATCCTGACCTTGTCTAGACCCTGATCCCATTTTATCTTGACCAGCTGTATCCCGGGACTTTGTTTGTGCCTAGTTGTCCTCACTCCAACTGGATAAAAGTTTTTTTTTAAATTATGAAGCAAAAAAGGCTTTACTTTTCCACATTATTCCATTATATTCAATCAGAATCATTTCCTCATTATCTCTAAGAAAGGCATTCCCAAACTTTTTTTGTCAGCCGAACCAATATTTACTTGAACTACCCCCTGAGATTTAACACCGTTGTCAACACCAGACAGACACGAGTGGTGCGATGTGGCACAACAAAAGCAAATAGAACCCAATCAAATTTGTAGGGGTGTAACAATATATCGTGTCACAATATAACGCAATACAAAAATGCAACAATATGTATAGTGGATAGTGACAATCTGTATTGTGTATAGTTCACCCAAAAAGAAAATTACTGTGTGAGAAAACATTCAGAGTTTACAGAGTTTTAGTGTCAGTACTACATTAAACTACTATATATAATGTTGAATAATGTAAAATAATGCAATGGGGGAATATTTGTCCTCCTGATAATGCCAAATGTCTTATGTTACTAGCAGTGATGCCAGTAACGCGTTACTCTAATCTGACTACTTTTTTCCAGTAACGAGTAATCTAATGCGTTACTATTTCCAAACCAGTAATCAGATTAAAGTAATTTATCCAAGTCACTGTGAGTTACTATTTTTGTCATTTTCCTTAGTAAAAATACATATTTTTGCTTTCTTCTTGCGTCTCAGGGAGAGTATTTATGTTAAGTGAAGTCAAGAAAGACGGTCTTTATTAAATTTTTTATTAAAGCATGTTTTTTTTCCAGGAAATATTTTTTCATTTCAACTTAAAATGTCAGGAGATACATTGTTGACTTTACTGTTAAAAATGCACTTCCAATAAAGTGAGAGTTGGCAAAAACGGTTGTCATTTTTATGTTGAGGCGGCAGGGGTGTTGTCGGCAACTGCTGAATGTAGCTAATAAAGTAATTTGTAATCTAACTTAGTTACTTTTAAAATCAAGTAATCTGTAAAGTAACTAAGTGGCTTTTTAAAGGAGTAATCAGTAATCAGATTACTTTTTCAAAGTAACTGTGGCAACACTGGTTACCAGTAAAAAGTGGCCTACATTATTTTTTAAATAGGCTATATCTAGTCAGTGACAGAGTGCAAGCCTATTTGTCTGTAGTTTCAGCTTCAGAATCATGAATATTTTTATTCTGGTGTCACCAATTTAACATTTTAACTTACTTTTAAGTAAGTTCAGTTTTGATTCATTTCCGTTTCAAAAAATCATTGGTTATCAATTTAGTTCATTTATACAGCAGCTCTGGGGAAAACGGTGACATCATCGTCCAGCTCAGTTCAGTTCTCATCCAATAGTGTCAGTGCAGTCAAATCAATAATATTGTTGAAAAAATGATATGAATATACAAATTATGTGTTAAAGGGACAGTTAACCCAAAAGATGATGAACTAACTCGTTTGGCATTAAAAAACTACTGTCAAGACTTACTAAAGACGCGCATTGATAAATTAGCGCTGAAAAGGCTGGACAGAATTATTTTTGCAGCTGACCTAATTGCATATGTATTTGTAGGAGTTTGCCTTTCAGGTGCAACATTTATGGGAGGAGAGTATTTAAATGAATCATGCAAGGTGATTTACTAAGGTTTGCACTCGTCAATTTACTGGTGTTTACCCAAAAAAAAGTAGCCTGGCTCCGCCCTCCTACGTACTTCCGCTCAATTTTCATTTTCCTTCAGTGCTCCGTCTGGGATTGCGGTATATTCTCTGGTTTTCTCCGGTCAAATTTTAATCGGTCCAATCAGTGAACAGAGGGAGTGGCTGAGAACGATGACGTTGATGTTGTGCGCTAGTTTGAGATGACATACGTCACGACCAAACGTTAGCGATTGGTTATGGCAGATCCAGAGTGGCTCTGGGCAGATCCAATAGTTTTAAACTTCAACAGAGTAGCCGCCTTCAAGGAAGTTAACGCTTGTCAATGGAGAGTGGCCAGACTCTCTGTACAAATGAAATGTATGAGAGTCTGGTAGGACCAGGCTACAAAAAAAGCACGTCTTAAACCAGACGCTTACGGGTAGATTGTTCTGGTCATTATGGAAATGATCCGGCTGTGTCTGTGTGATTTAATTTGCGTGTCGTCAGTAGATAACGCACAGAACTGTCCACTCCCATCTACGCTTTTATGGAATTGCGCTCTCACACTAATTTGCCCTGTTTAGTAAATCTGGCCCTTTAATGTTTTGGATTCCTACACAAAAAGAAAAAGCATTTTTCAGTATTGAAATCAATTTTTTTCCACCACCATGTCCCTTGCAGAGATGGAGTTTGTGAGAAGCAGCATTTACTGTGAACCGAACTGCTCTATTATAAGCTGCATGCATGTAAATTAACACAGTGCCACTCTTCACTCTGAAACATGTTGCACAACAAACTATATACTTTGTTAATTTACCAACGTGACAACCTGCTTGCACAAACAGCGTGATGGGGACTATTTTCAGGCGCCATATCGGTCTAGAAAATCGCAACTTTTTATTTTCCGTCGGTCTAAGTACACGATGTACACTCTAAAAAAAAAGTTCTATATGGCACCAAAAATGGTTCTTGGCTCGTGATCATAGAGGAACCTTTTTAAGTGCTATATACATATAGGAAACTACAAAAGGTGGACAAAATAACTGAAATGCTTAGTAATATATATTTAAAAATTTCTGTTCTTTATATCTAAAACCCAAAAACTGAACTGCATGGTTTATGAATGAAGGAGTTTGCCTAGGTGCTCTAGAACTTTCCAAACTGTTTCAATGAGTTTCATTTAAAAATGGGATTCTAGGGCCCGGTTTCACAGACAGGGCTTAGATTAACCCAGGATTAGGCCTTAGTTCAATAGGAGCTACGAGGTTGTTAATACATATTGCTTTTGCTGAAGCCATCAGTCAGCCTGCATTATTTAAATAATTGTGTTTAAAGGGGTGGTTGATCATGATTTCACTTTTTAAACTTTAGTTAGGGTGTAATGTTGCTGTTTGAGCATATACAACATCTGCAAAGTTAGAAGTACTGACACTAAAACTCTGTAAACTCTTACACAGTAATTTTCTTTTTGGGTGAACTATACATAATACAGATTGTCACTATCCACTATACATATTGTTGTATTTTTGTATTGCGATATATTGTGACACGATATATTGTTACACCCCTACACATTTTATTGGGTTCTATTTGCTTTTGTTGTGCCACATCGCACCACTCGTGTCTGTCTGGTGTTGAGTTATGTCTGCTAAGTTAGTTATGCTCAAAGTTCAATACAAAGGGAGATCTTTTATTTTAAAGAAATTGCTTTTCAAGGACTACAACAAACGGCTGATAGGGACTACACAAGCTTCTTCCTGGGTTAGTGACATCACTAACCCTGGAATTTACATAAACTCTTCCCCCGGGAACACACAAAGGCGGTGAGATTATCATGACAGAATATGCTAATCAATGACTTGAAGATAGTTAACTTCACATAAGCAGCATAAATTCATCAACTAACCATTCAGGAAAATCTTGTTGCATTCTACATGTTGTCATTACTTCTTGAGTCTCTCCATCATTGTCCAACTCCGGTTTGAACATAAAAGGCTGAACAGTTTCAGCTTTTTTTTCACCAATTTTGGTGCTTCAGTGGTTCTTCAGCGGTTCTTCAGAGGTTCTTCACCGTTTTTTTGACTAAGGTGCTATATAGCACCGCTACCATATACAGAATGTTAAGATATCTATAAAAATGACGAAGAACCATTTTTGGTGCCATATAGAACCTTTTTTTAGTGTAATTATACACATCACAACATGTCAATAGGAAAATGTTGGCGAATTTTGTCACTTATTGAACAGTAGGCTAGCTGGAGCCATTTACCTCCAGTCTTTGTGCTAAGCTAGGCTAACGGTGAGAGCGTCAGACAGAGTTATGGCACGCACAGAGATGAGAATGGTATGTATGGACTTCTCTAACTATGGGGGATACGGTGAATAAGCTAAAGTCCCAAAAAGTCGGCGTGTTCCTTTAAGAGTGCACATTAGTACCTCAAAGATACATACTGTTAACAGTGTAGATATTAGTAATGGTACATACTGTATTAGAACCTTTTGAAAGGGTACTGCCCCAGTGACAGCTTTTGTACCTTTTTATCTGAGAGTGTAGCTTTTTCAGTTTTGAATAATTGTGCAGCCCTATTTGTTTTAATGCGTGTTGACTGAGATTGTTCGAATATTACAATTAAATAATACTTAAATCGATATGTCATCCTCAATAAACCCGTCTCCGGCGTGTTGCCTCCGATCATTCGAATATTGCACTTTAATAATTATTTAATCAACATCATCCTCAATAAACCCGTCTCCAGCATGTTGCCCCCGGTCCCTCGAATATTCTGATCTATTATGACCTCTGAGCTGTAAAGCTGCCAGAATAATAATAATAATCATACGCTGTTTGTTAATTGGCCAGAGGAGAACTGGCACCCCGACTGAGCCTGGTTTCTCCCAAGGTTTATTTTTTTCCATTAGGTCACCTGATGGGGTTTTGGTTTCCTTGCCACTGTTGCCTCTGGCTTGGCGTGCTCAGTTGGGGACACTACATTTTTCAAATAAACATCGAAATAAATCTAAATAATAAACTAAATTAACCATTTAAACTAAATTACTGATCGAATTATTGATCTAAAGCCCACACTGTCGCTGTGTGATGGTTGAGATGGGCTGATGACATCAGCGTTTTTTCCGGAGTGGCTATGTGGCTGAATAAAATGATGCTGCATTATTTTCCTGTTTAACACTGTAAAGCTGCTTTGAAACAATCTACTTTGTGAAAAGCGCTATATAAATAAAGTTGACTTGACTTAATGTTACATTGGATTTCATTCATTATTAACTTTTCATCAACTCCCGTTTGGAAAACCCTGCTCTAAGACAGAAGGCCACAAATAAAATCATCCCACATGCCCTTCCATGTCCCATGTAGCCTTCAACCTACTTTGTATGCTTTGATGTTTCAATCATATTCAGCCAACTCGGCCACTTGGATGATCAACAGAAAGACTGGAAAGCATATGTCTGACAACTTTCAATTTCCCTTAAAAATGCGTGACTATTTATAAAAGTTCTGGCCACTCTCTCCTTGGTGCAGTAGACAGAGCTTCCATTTCCCTGATGGATTGGCTGTCATATTCCGACAGTGCAGTGCTTCTTTTAGTTTATAGACGTCTCTGTGCTCCTGACGCCACAGTGTGTGCTGTCGTTTTTCTCCCTTATCGTCCTGCTGCTTTGCTCGGCTCCTAGACATAAACACAAACAAGCAACTAGGGAGGAATATCATTACATATTTTTTCCAGCTACGAAACTTTCTCCTTAATGCAAGTCACTATAAGCAGCACAAATGGAATTACTATTCCCTAATTATATCTCATTCAATTCAGCTTTGTTTTGTTGGATAGTTCAGAAGAAACTCACAGGGATAGTGCATCCAAAAATGTAAATTCTGCCATTATTTATTTTCTGTATGACTTGTGGTATGCAAAAAAAGAATTTTTGAAAAGAACATCATTGTTACTCTTTTTAATACAATGAAAGTAAATGAGGACTAGGTCTGTCAACCTGTCAAAAACATGCCATAACAGTGTCATAAGGGACCGTTCACATCAGAACATGTTTACTGCTCTGCTTTTCCATTGTTTTTCTATTTAAACACACTTTAGCCTGACGTCTTTGACCATTGCACTTGTGTTTTGCAGTGTCTCGCACATGACACAACATTCTAAAAATACAGTACCCAAGTTAAAGTGAGTTTTACATTTAAAAACACATCTGGAGACCTTACGTTTTTCACTGCCCTGAGTCTTGCATTTTTAAATGAACACATTTTGTGTGAACAACCCCTAAAAGTGGTCTATGATTCACAGATCACTATATCTGACAAAGTCTTCTGAATGGTAGCTTTATATGACAAACACTGCAAAATTTAAGACATTATTCCCTGGAAATATTGACACACTTGCTTTCTTCCCTTACAAAAAAGAAGCTTATTCAAGTGTGCTATTAGTATACTTCTTTTAAACTAAAAATAAGAATGTATACTTTGTCTACCTTTTTTCTCAGAAATACTTAAAATTGCACTTAACTTGACTTATACCTGACAGAAAAGTCAAAAATATTTGAACTATACATGTACTCAATCTTTTGATCGAGATAAACTTAAAAGTAAGTATCCTATATTTGGCTTGTAGCAGTGTTTAGTCCTTTGATTGAGTAACCTATTAAATGCTTTTTTCACATAGTTTACATACTGTCTTATAAACGTGCTTTGATTTAGAATATTGATTTATAAAGAAAACAGGGCTGCATTCAGCCCCGACAAAACGTATTTTAAACGGAAACGGTGCTGCGTTGAACATCCTGTTCTGATGACTCAAGAGTTGCAACTATGGCAGCTGAGAAGGCCATTATTTGTGTTCTTTTTGAAGAATCATCAGAGCCTGATGAAATATATAGATTCCTGTTTAATACTGCAAAATATGCTCTTGCCGTCCAGAATAAAAAAGAACATCCCCAACCCATTTAATTACTTATCCCATTTAATTTATCGCCTGGTAATCAATTCTAATTTAAATCATTTTATTTTCTTACTTTTTTAATACCTTGTATTTTCTTTCTCATTTTTATGTAAAGCACTTAATTACCATTGTGTATGAAATTTGGTATATAAATAAACTTGCCTTGCAATGAAGCTAAAAATATAAACAACTACATCATCATGTTGATATCCTATATTTTTTACTATAAAACTCTTGCGACAATCATGTCTTCTAATATCTTCAATATTTGCGTATACTGAGATGCAGCGGACACATTTGTAAACAACTTTAGCAAAACCGTAGCAAAACGTTGCGCACCGGTTTGAACTTGAACGTGCCCCAGGTGACGGACGAATGCAAACTAAAAGTCCATGACTTAAAGTGCAAAAATAGTATAGAAATAGTAAACTATAAGTATGATGTTATGTTCACTCAAAGAAAACTTACAAATATAGTTGCATTTTAAAACTACCAAAAACTAGTAATTTACTGAGAGTTTACTTCAAAGTGTACTTTCATAAACAAAAAGAGTACTACAAGTTTTAAAATAGTAAACTACTAGTATACTTATAAGTTCACTTGTAGTACAGATGTAGTTCAATTGAGAAAAGTAGTTGTGAACCAATTAAAGTTTACTTCTGTTACACTTATTTATAGTACAATTAAACTTATACTTTTGTATACTAAAAAGTGGGCCAATTTACTCCCAAGCAGTGTTGGGCACGTTACTTTAAAAAAGTAATTAGTTATAGTTACTAGTTACTTCTTACAAATAGTAACTGAGTTAGTAACTGAGTTACATCATTAGAAAAGTAACTAATTACCAGGGAAAGTAATTACTGCGTTACTTTTTTTTTTTTTTTCAAATGTTCTATGTCAAATAACTTGGATGCCCCCAATATTAGATATGTTAAATGAATGAATTGGACACTAAATAGAATAAATTATTATTATAAAACATTGTACATTAATGTACACTATTGTAATGTTGCTGTGGGACAATGTAAGAGACACCTATCAAATTCAATGCATTATTGTAAATATTAACAGTAGGCCTACTATAGTGTAAATATTGTGTAAATATTATCAGTACTATACTTTCCTTTGGTAGTGGAGCTCACGTTATCACCTGGGTTTTTAGCCACTAATTTTGTGGCATATGATGATGTGAGGCGCTTCAGAATCACTTGCCACCGGCGTGGAGAGACTCTTTCTTCCTGGGCATAAGTTGCATGTTACATAAATATTCTTACCTTTCACCTCAACGAGGGAAAAGTAGCGCTTATACTTCCAGTTTGCGAAAGCTACCTTTGAAGTCGTTGGACCATCGCTGAATGTGCATATGCGTGTGCGTCATTGGTGTGTGTGTGTGTGTGTGTGTGTGTGTGTGTGTGTGTGTGTGTGAACCATAGACCGTGAAAAAAATAGGTGTGAACTCAACCTATCAACTTCAACCTTGTCTCCCACCCACCAATCATCATCAGTTATGTGCACCACCGCACCCACCCCCAACACGCTGGTGCGCGCGCGCGCACACACACACACACACACGTTGCAGGTCCGACTGACAGAGAGCCTGTTCGGATGAAAAGCGCTTCAATTATAGTAACGCGACTAACGCCGCTTTTTTTCCCTCAGTAACGCTAACAGCGTTGTAACGGGAGTAACAGTAATTCGTTTGATTACTCGTTACTGAAAAAAATAATACCGTTAGTAACGCCGTTTATCTGTTACGCCGTTCCCATCACTGCTCCCAAGTAGTATTGAAACAGTACATTGAAATTAGTATACTTAAGTATAAAATGAACTTGACGTATACTTCTTTTTTGTAATGGTTGACTCTTCTGAGAGAGTCAAGAGAGTTCATGAGAGAAGTAGGGATGTCTGATTTATGAGCCAATAATTGTTTTGAATCATATATTTTTAGTGACTTCACAAAGACAGCCTGAATGATCAGACTGTACTGGCTCTCAATGATCTTGTGAAAACTAGTAAGCGACCAGTATATTATGCCCGGTACACATTGTACGATTTTAGACTGAAGATAGATGACCAATTGTGCCGATTTCTGTGGTTGTGGCTACGTCGTACAGTGAGAGAGGTTCAAAGACGGCCGTTGTCACAGTCTTGCGATCATAGCCCGCGATACATTTCTGACAGTGTCAGAAATTTAGTGGAAATAGAATTGTCCACTGAATTTGTACATCTGGGGTTGTTTTGGTGGTGTTGGAGCACCAAAATTGGGGTGGAAATCAACTCAAAAGTAGCCCAATTCCATGGGAAAACCGCAGACTTGGCAACACTGCTACGTCTACTGACTAGCCAATAAAAATGCAACATTGCGTCGTAGCCTACGATTCAATAGGTGTCATCATCATACATACATGTCGTACCCAAGTTTATTAGATCCATGTAGTACAGTGTAATTTGTAATGATCTTATAGGATTGCCGAAATCATCTGTAGCAGGCATTAGTCAGAATTTACCCTGTTCTGTTCCACAGAAGAAAGAAAGTCGTACAGGTGTAGAAATTAATAAACGATGATTCAATTTGGGGGTGAACGGTCCCTTGTTTTGTAGGTAGTTTAGCGAGTGGACTTGCTTTTATGTTTTATATGTTTTTATGCGCATGTGTACGCAGTAAAGCATCGATAAATTGAATGATTGTGCATGTTTGCTTCCTATAAGCATGTGTTAGTCTGTTTATCTGTTTATTTAAGTTTATCTATGTTGGTGCAGTAAATTACTCCACTGATGTGTCCGTGTGTAAGCGCACGTATGTGACCTAGTGGACATTGTCTTCCTGGTAAATCTGGTTCCTCCTGCAGGCCTGTATGTGAGCATGGGCTTATCAGCGTCGACCAGAGTCTCCCACGTTCCCAGCTACCTCCGTTGCCTGAGAGGAAAATAAATTGCACCCATGCAGTTAATAAGAATGAGAAATATTGAGTGAGACTCACACAACCATTACAAAGAGTGAGAGAGGGAGAGGGAGAGAGATGTTTTGAAATGTCTGAGATAAACTTAAGTGTCGCAAACAATGTTTTTGGTCCATGAAACGAAACATCTCTCCATGCCTTCATTTTCTTCTATGGTTGGTCATAATGAACAACTAGATGCAGTCTCTCCGGCACCAACAAACCACTAAACTACACGCACACACACGCGCACACACACACACACACACACACACACTAACTTACCTCCTCCTCCACCAACCAAAACAAACACTTATTTCCATCACATTACGCCGGAAGTGTCACGGGTGCATATTGAATTCCCTTCACCGGTGTGACTGTGTCTATGACAGGTAATTACATATTGAATGCTCTTTTTGTTCATTCATTTCCTGGAGAGGGAAATCCATCTCTTGCATGGTGAGACTGTGTCAAGAAATTTCATTTTTTATTTTCAGGTTCAAACGTTACATGTGCTATCAGAGCCAAGTAGAACTGGAACCGTCGTTCACTGATTTATAGTGAAATTGCATGAAATTACCATATTTATGTTATTTACGGTTCCAATGCTCTACATTGTGGATAGTGCAAAATGCTCTAAGATAAGCCATAAACAGCCATATAGCACAAATGGTGAAATTCAGATTAGTCCTCTTTGTTTGTTTGTTTTGTGCTTTGATGTATGAGTCTGTGTATTTAAACTATAGATGTTTGGTTATAAATATGTATATATATTTCCCAAAGGCAATGATTTTACCACATTGTTCAATTCAAAAACTCTTTATAAAAGACTCTAATAAAGTGCCCGTATTCTGCAATTTTAAAGGTTCCTAATTAAGTTTTGGAGGTCTTCTACAACAGGTTTACATGCATCAAAGGTCAAAAGAGGTTTAATTTTCCTCATAATATACATTGCACATCACCACACTTTTCAATGATTCACAAACGACTCGAGGGATGATTCAGTCTCTCTAAATCTCTCCTTTCCGCGAGCCTACTCTGCTCTGATTGGTCAGATGGCCCAGTCTGTTGTGATTGGTCTACCGCGTACAGTACGTGTCAGAAGCAAAACGCCATTACCATAACTGAACTTCAGTTCCGTCCAGAGGCTTCCTAAAGCTCAACGATTGTACACACTGTAAAGACAGTAACAATGACGTCGATTTTACCATATCGAGTCTGATGATGAAACTTTGGAAGAACAAGTTATTCAACCCGAACCTCGATCGCAAGGATGACTTGAGCAGGAGGCTTCTCAGTGATACACTACATTTTGACGGACATTATGTAACAAGTGTATGTCCATCAACAAACCTATGTGTATATTTCTAATATATTGCGGTGCACATGTGGGAACTGTATCAATAACAGCGCATACGTTAGCCGAACACTAACGAGAATGACTGATGTAACATTGAAGTTTGTAAAACAACTCTTGCTCCATCCTTTACTCAAAGTAGTAAGAACGCCAGACGATCTGCATTCATATAGTTTTAGGTAATAGTGTCCCACAGCTGCTTAGCAGAAGTGTTTCAGTGAGACAGTAATAACGCGAGTTAGCCTGTTAGCCGTACACAATATAAAACACAAAACTATGTATTTTCAACACCCGGTGGAAAATATATAAATCAATAATTAATCATACTTACAGGCTGTGATTCTGAGGAGCAAGCTGGTCCAAATAAACTGGGTACCCATCTTTCAAGAGCAAGTATTTTGCAAATCCAGTCGTCAGTGAAATGATGTTAGAGGGCTAGTCAAGTTGTTCGCGGGCGGACAACGTACAACATAAGCGGCCATTATACAAATGACTTTTCTAATGATGTAGAACTGTCATGCAGTGAGATTCGAAATACAAACGACTCGTATAAGCGGTTTCTATCTTTTATAAGCCGATTCTATCTTTTGGGAGACAATAACTTTATTTATCGTGCACTTTCGGCTTAACAACTTTGCAGAACATTTACATTCACAAACAGCTATAGTACACATTGCATGACAGGGAATAGTCGGAAAACCATAATAGGGGCACTTTGAGATGTCTGTCATGAACCTAAAGTGTAACACTGTAATTTTTGTCTCTCTACTTGATCTGTTTCAAAACTACGATAGTATTACCCAAAGGAACTAGCTTGTAGTGTTCGAGTCCACCTTGGACAAGTACAAGTCTTAAACCAATTGAGTCCAAGTCAAGTCTGAGCCCAAAAGGGGCCAAGTCAACTATACTGTTTTTCATTAAGCCAATATATTTTCTTCTTCTTTTTTAAACCTTAACAACTTACAAAAAACAACATTAATTTTAAATGTAACAAAACAAACCTCTATTGATATCTTGCCGTTTTGATTTTACATCATCTCATTAGTATTTTGCTCAGCAAACTTAAAGTCATGTAATGTTTTCCCTCTCTTGATTTCTGCATTGTGACATTTCTGAGTGAAACAGCTTTTTGAATGTAAAAAGCTATAGGGCGGGATATGACTAATCTATCGATAGAAATTTATGAATTCAAGACAGGGGGTGGTAATCAGGGTAGCTTGGTGAATGAGAACCAGTCTATTGGGACCTGGAGAGCCGAAAATGCAGTGGTAAGGGGAAGGGGATGGGACAGACCTACACGCCCGTTTCACACATACTCCGTCTGCAGTGCGTATGCGGTGCGTGTTGCGTTGCGTATGCGGTGCAGGAGCAGCACGCGCTGTTGTGCTTTCATATATGCTGCGTTTGCAGCGCGCAACTGATCCGCGGTTGTACCACAAACACAGCATTTATTCATTATTATTTTCATTTCAAATCCAAAAGTTGTTACTGAACATGGCTTGTCAGAATTGCAATTCTCTTTGTTTACACTTTCATAGATGTCACGTTTTAACGTAGTAGGCTACATTTAAACAACGTTTTATTCAATTCATTACTTTATATTTATATAGCCCATATAACTTTATATAGCCTATAGCCTACTTTAGCTCACACAAGTGGCAAAACATTGAAATATAACTTATAGCCTATAAACATTTTAAATTAGAAACTTACAATAGAAACAGCCGACTCTCGTCTTCTCTTTCGTTTTTAAACCCTTTTAAAAGCAGGTCATAAAGACCTTTTTGTTTTTCCACCTCCAGGAACGTACGTGCTCTTCATTATTTCAATTTTTTTAACCTAAATGCCAGGTAAGGTGTCGTTTCCTTGCTTTACCCGAGAAAAAAAAGCCATGTGTTGACTTTGAAACAGAGTATATTTTAAATGACATACATCTGTGGTAAAATTACTAGATTTTCGTGTCAGTACATGTTTATTTTAAAGCGAACATTGTGCTGTCACTTTAATTACGC
Organism: Gobio gobio; assembly: GCF_949357685.1. Lineage (NCBI taxonomy): Eukaryota > Metazoa > Chordata > Actinopteri > Cypriniformes > Gobionidae > Gobio > Gobio gobio. Next base: position 12,046,402 of record NC_137104.1, read on the forward strand.
AGTGCAGCACAGCAAAAAATAGACTCGGTACGGAAACGATCGCCGGACTGCTGCAGACGCAACGCACCTGGAACGGACTGACGGACAGCATCCGCGCGCAGTGTGAAAGCTGTAATCCGTTAACATGGGTACGGAAAAAAATACGCACCGCATACGCACTGCAAACGGAGTATGTGTGAAACGGGCGACAGTCTTTACAATAGCATGCATTGTGTATAAAGGTCCTATATGTGATTTCCATAACTCAGGGCCAACTCAAAACTGTTTAATTTTGAATGCATTTAAGATTAACAAATTACATTATTGGAAGTTTATTGTCTGAATCTATGTTTTCAAGTTTATGAATATTTTGGTAGGGCTTTGCCCTGCCTGTCTATATACATAAGCCACACCTGCATATGATTACTGTAGCCTATATTCCATATTTACCTATAGTAATAATTAGTATATAAAACTCAAGGGATTTTTTGTTGTTTCTGAATTTTGACTCATTTAAACTGCTGCTTCAAAGATGTTAGAAACATTATTTTCCTTGAATAGTTTCCAAGTAATTTCATTAGAGCAGAAAAACTAATATAACTAATGTAAGGAAAAAGTTCAAGCAAAAGGACAAATAAATATATGAATCAAAAATACAAGTGAAATAAACCGTTTTTAATGCTGGTCTATAGTATACTAGTACACTGAAGAAAAAAAAAAGCAACTGTCAAGTTTTTGCATACATATTTTTAAAGTAACTTTCCCATATGGAATTAAGTAAACTCTCCTTAAGTAAAATTAACTGTGTCATTTTAACTTCACCAGTAAAAGGTTGAGTAATTTCTACTTTCCTTAGAAATACTTTTTACTCTAACAATAAAACACTTAAACCACACTTTAAAGTGAATGTTTTACATCTACATCTAAATAAATTGTGTAGACACCATATCTACGTAGTATAACGTTACACCTGAACACAGAGAAATAGCCTACTACAGACATTTAATAAAGTAAATGTAAAAAAAATAAAATAAACCACATAACCTTGACTCTATGCATTAAATATAAAGATAATTATTAAAGTTACTCATAAGAGCAGTGAATCATTCTCTCTCTTTCTTTCTTTTGTTGTTTGATTATCATCAAACCTCACAGCAGCAGGTTTATTAGTCTGCTGTCACTTTAAGGTCTAATGCATGGATCCAATATACTGACATATCCGATCCTATAAGTGTTAAAATGTTAGTTTAGGTGTCTGGCTTTGATTCTGCACAAATGAACTGCAATATCAAAGCAGTTTATCATTAGACTTATTGTACATTTACATTACAACAATGTACTAAAATCGGAAAAGTCTTTCCTTTGTGTTTTTTAAAAGTTTTGCACACAGACAACAATGTTGTCAAAAACGATCCCCGTTCACACAGAGCCATGAAAACTAATACAAATGCTGTGTTATGCATGTCAGGCCAGTAGTTGGCGATGAAACTCGTTTTCAACTCCTAAAAAACATATAAAACAAACCCCAAAGTGCAAGTTTTTGAAAACGATACCGTTATTGCCGTGCAAAGAACAAAAATGCGCTCAGGCGCTGCATAATATCATTGCGCCGCTGCACCCATGGTCCGGCAGCAAAGTTCCGCAGGAATGAGAGAATAGTTCCATATCGGTCTAGAAAATCGCTAGAAACTTTTCATTTTCCGTCGGTCTTAGTACACAATGTAACTATACACATTACAACATGTAAATAGGAAAATGTTGGCGTTATTTTGTCACTTATTGAACAGTAGGCTAGCTGGAGCCATTTACCTCCAGTCTTTATGCTAAGCTAGGCTAGCAGTGGGTGCATCAGACAGACTTATGGCACGCACAGAGATGAGAATGGTATGTATGGACTTATCTAACTATGGGGGATACGGTGAATAAGCTAAAGTACCAAAAAGTTCCTTTAAACTTTAAGTTCGAAAATCCACAAAAATAAAAATCTATAAATATAATTCTATAATTCTATAATATAATTAACATATATAAATTAATGTATTATTATTAACAATGATATAAATACATTAATAATAAATAATACCTGTAAATTATATTTAAATGATTTATAAATCATTAAATAATACATTATTAAAACCAAATGTTGAATTTGTTAACATTAGTTAATGCACTGTGAACAAACAATGAACAACTGTATTTTTTATTAACTGGCATAAACAAAGATGAATAAATACAGTAACAAATGTATTGCTCATTGTTAGTTAATACATTAACTAATGTTAACAAATGAGACCTTATTGTAAAGTGTTACCATATAAATGATGTAAACACAATTCAAAATAAAATAGATATGAATGTGTATTCGCGGTGCACCTGCATGCATCTAAATGCGCAAGTGTAAATTGTATTTCTGTCAGGATTCAGCAGAACAATGCATTGCTTCAGTGTGTTTGATTAGGGTTGGTTATGCTTCCTTTTGGCTGGTGTGTGACAGCCCAGCAGGCACACACCGCATTCATTCCCCTTACAGAAGACACTGCAGACTGCCTGAACTGCTGGCTGCGGTGCTGTCTGCTGGAGAGCTAAAGTGTGTGTGCGCTTTCGGTTTGATGCATGAGCTAAACATCTCCTTTTACTCACACCTGCCAATGATGTTGTTGACAGCACTGAAAAATAGCCGTTGTCATTTCAGAATGTATTTGTGATTGCAAAGTTATGTTATATGTTAAATACCATATATTCAGTTCTCACATAGGATATTACAGGCCTACTGTACACACAATGTTGTTAAGCATTCATCATTTCCTATACTGCCAATTATAGAAAACAGAAAGTGTCGAGATCAGTTCACAGTACAGTCCCTTCGGAGGACAAGTTCTTCCTCGAAACCTGATTCATTTGCACATGCCAGTCCATTACGTACCTGTTTCACTCTAATACATTTCATATGTCCCACGCATGATCTATACTTCTCAGGGAAATATACACGAGCGATCACTCACGTCATTCGAATTGCCCTGCATCCATCACAGGCCCCCAGATCGCTATTTGGCTCAAAGTGTGCTGTGAAATACTCATATTCATTTCCTCCTGATTATGTCAAGCTGATGGCAGTGATTACCCTCCCTTACACACACACACACACACACACTAGGGTTGCTCATTGCACAGAACATCATAAACAATTTACACGTCATTAGCTTTGTTTTGATCATATTTGTTTGACAAAGTGTCTAGCTGCGTGGCAGGCAGGCCTGTTATTTGCCATATCAAGAGGAAGAGCACAGGGAAAACAGCCTGTTGGGGTATGAGGCATTAGTTTGTGTGATTAATTAGCATGCATCTGTCTGCTAAAAATTCATACGGGCTTTGCATGTTCTGAGTGTCATTTTTAGAAGGAGTGTATGTGCGAGCCTGTGTGTTTGTGTTAGTGTCTGTCATGTCAAATGTCCAATACAGAAAGTATAAAAGCTTGTTCATTATCTTTATGCATGTATCTCTCTCTCTCTCTCTTTATGTGTGTGTGTGTTGAAAGGCTGTTATGTGCCTATTATGTTCAAAGGAAGTGGAAATGTTGTCGGTTCCGTCAAATTTGAGGGTTACAAATTGCCTGCAGAGGGCACTGTACATTAGAGCAAAGAAATTGTGACTGCTGCCATCAAACCACAAAATCATAAGAATAGTTCAGCCAGTGCTCTGATATGTAACTGTAGCACCTTTAACAAAAGCTAGCACACTGTGAATATCAGACAACACATTAAAGGTGATGTGTGTAATTTTTGGATGTTAAATACTCTCCTTTCAAAGCTTAATATGCTTAATTAATATCTAATAAGTCTTTTTTCTTTATTATCCAAGGGGTCAAGGTTTACTTGGTTAGCATGACCCAGCTAGACCCTTCTGGTGGACTAACAACACCATCTGGACCCAAAACACATAAAACTGCCATTGAATGAATGGGACTGCAAACAGATTTCTCCAAGGTCCTGTCCCAAATAGCATACTTCATATGCACTTCCGGTCACCATAAGTCCATGAGACCCTAGGGTGTTCCATTTGTCATTTTAGATTTCAGAAGTGCACCCCCTTTGCGGTCAAAATGCGCCCTCAATGCACACTTTTGCCAAGCCCGCACTGAAGTGTGCGCTGCAGCATACTTACCCGACAGTCAAAGCGTGGACTTGTAGGAAGACTGCAAGTGTTTAGGGTGCCATTTGGGACAGGGCCCAAGTATTACCGACCTCCAAGATAAATGCAGCACCATCAAAAGCATCCTATTACGCATATTTCATGCCATTTTGTTGTCATGTGAGTCATGTGAGTAGTGTATTTACACTGAAAAATGCACAGTGTAGTGCACAACGGCCTTGTCCCAAATGGTAGGCTTCATGTGCACTTGCAGTCTTGTGGACTTACAATGGCCGGCGCGTGGGCATGTATGTCCGTTAAGTTCTGAAAACCGTATAGGGTGTCCCATTTGTCATTTTAGATTTCAAAAAGGTGCTAGCAAGGGCCCCGTTTGCGGCCGATATTCGCCCTCGATGCGCACTTTTGCCAAGCCCGTACTGAAGCGAGCTCTGCAGAAGACGTTACATCATGAAATTGTGGACTCGGAGGAAGACTGTGAGGGCTTAAAGCTCCATTTGGAACAGGGCACAGAGGATTTCTGTCTTTTACTGCTCAGAAGACACTGCTTTCTCTGTGTAGTGGAATGAACTATGCATGCTAAAGTTAGCAACATCACGTCACAAATGCCATTTTATTGAAATGGAAAACCACAAATGCTTTGGTGCCGTGAAAAAAGTGAAGTGTTCTATTTGAGACAACACTCTAAACAGAATTTCTAAAATTCATTCACCAAATGGCAAAGTACAAAATGTATACTCTATAACTACATTAATTGCAGTTAACTGTTTGTAATAAACTTCCATAAAATTTAGACACAGATCTTACACTTACCTGACACTGATATTAAAATCATCGTTGCAGTTTCTGTGATTTGGCTCCATTTATAAAATTTTTTATTAACATTTTTTTATTGGCTGCCACCCATATTGAAATGAAAGCACACTTTTTGGTGCATGAGATTGGTGAAGAAACGGTAGCTAAGGTAGGTCAAAAACAAATGAAGAGAAGTGTTAGGATAATACAACATCAGCATTCGAACAGTATTCTGAACTCATTCCAATTTGACCTTTGACATCATCTGACATGAAATTCATTTAAATTTAATTGATCTCATAGATGTGGCTGTTGTGGTTTGTGGTCATAGCAGCACCAACTGCTGCAGTTAATGTGGTGAATTCAGATGACTTTGACATTGTCCTTTTATGTTTTCCCATTTTAAATGCCTATTGCCTGCCATACACAGTTAAGCTGATGCCACCGGCTTAGGCTCGTCATCTCTGCTTGCAGCTTTTATTTTATTTTATTTCCATATTGTTGCATAAGTTGCATCTCAATGTTTTTCTGTGCCTTGTCCCATGATGGCCTTAACTACTATGTAATAACATTTAAATTAATAATTTGATACAATGCACTTATGTGTAAATACATGTTTTCACATTGTACATTTTAAAAAATACCTGCATGTAAGTACATATGTAATTAATTTCTATTTACACTTTATAATTACACTGTTGACACTTCCCTTACACCTAACCCTACCCTTAAAGGTCCCATGCCATGGATTTTTTTATTATTTTATAATGTTTCCTGAGATTTACTTTTATTGTTAGTATGGTTTTTACATTTAAAAAAAATCATAATTTAGAAATAAAAAGCATTTTTTCTATACTGATATTAGCCCTCTGGCTTGAATGCTCTGTTTCAAGGTGCGTGTCTGATGTGAGACTTCAGTGAAAACGCCCACTGTTGTTATTGGCTGACATCTTTGCATTTTAAATGAGTATTAGATTATGTAGCGGAGGGAACGTGTGGTTTAGCGAGGCACCGTCTGACTCTGCAAGCACTGGCAGTCCAGAGAGAGACGGACTGGGCACGCAAGATAGCTGAGAAAGTTTTATTGTACCGAGTTGTCGAGAGCGCTGCGAGCGCAAGTTTATTTAGTTTGTATCTGAGAGTTCGGAATAAACACGAGTCCCAGTCACGCCGACCCTGTCTTCTTCCTCCTTATTCTACGAACTTTGTAACACGTGGAACCCCTCTCGAATACTTTTACGATGTTTTTTTACCATCACAGCCGTCGAAATGAACGAATCGTGAAAGTGTTGATTATAGAATTATTTTCCGATCTTTTCCCATCACATGAAAGGCTTGAGCATTGAGTACACACGCAGTCTGTTGATCGCGTGAATGCAGTGATCTCGTCATTGCAGTGCAATTTCTCTCACAAAATGCTTTGACCACAACTAACAGCAAACACGACATCGGTATGAATACAGTAAGAGCTTTGTTGTGCAGCACAACAGTGTCATTCGTTATAACGGCAGTTTGGACAAATGTGCAGATACACTCGCGACGTGTGATTGACAGATCCGTACATTATAAAGAAAGTGTTCTTTGATCGCTCTCTGTAGTTTAATCATTTAAATAACGGATTTGTTTCATGCTACTAACAGAAACCATGTAAAGTTGATCGTTTTAGTCACTGGCTTGATTCACTGATGCATTACGCTCAGGGCATCAAGACGGCCAGCGGCGGGACTGACAGTATTAAACGATTTAGAAAGAAAGTCTGTGTGAACTTGAATGATTAGCTACACATCAGAAATTACAGATCACAGATCAGGCATTAATGAACACTGTTACTCACTGTTTGTGGCGGTGCTGTCGAACATCGCGACTGATAAACGGAATCCATTTTCTCTAAATTCTCTGGGCGGGCAAAGCGTATGATGACATACAGGGAAGATTCCAGATCGGCTTGTCTGAGCTTTCATTTTCTCAAAGGCAGAGCAGGACACCCAGAACTCGGTTTACACCTATCAAAATTTCTAGCCACTTGGGGACCATATACAGGCTAGGGGAACTCATATTAATGTTAAAAAACCTCATAAAATGAAAATTCCGTGCCATGGGACCTTTAAACTTACCCATACCATCACACCTGTCCCTAACTTTCATTGATTTAAATAAAGCTTAAATAGTATAAAATCTAAAATAAAATCCAAAAAATATTTGGTGCATCATATGTATAGGACCAGCTCAACATAGCAACAACTGTTGTTTCCCCAACCAATAGATAAAGGAGAGTGTTTGGGGAAACCTGTGTGAAAACAGTCATCGTTTTCTCAGTTCTGTTCAATGATGCCTGCAGAACAAAAATTATACTTTTGAAAACATTCTGGCATGTTAGACAATTTTTGAAAGCACATTTATATCTTCAGTTTTAAAAAATAATGCTATATCAGTAAAAGAAAAAGTATTATTGTTAATGGCAAAAATGGACGATATGATGGCACTCTGAAATGTTTTGAAACAACATTTATATCTTCCATTATAAAAAGCATGTTATGCCAGTATCTGGTATCAAACTGAAAATGCTAGTTATACCTTGAAAAGGCAAAACAGAAGTTGCAAGGAACTTGGTAAATACAGATCTTGGTGGTAAACCTTTCTGAAGCCTGTACTTAAGCTCTTCTTCTGGCATCCACCACCCCAATCAGGTAGCTGGCAGAGAGCTTAAAGCTGCACATTGTCAGAGTGAAGGCGGTTTGGGACTCTTTGTGCTGTGTTTGTGTTGACAGTGGGTCTCCAAGTGACTGTTCCCAGAGTGTGAATCCCCAGGCTGGCGCTGACACAAAAGCTTGTTCTGGATGAAGGGCTGAGGTTGCATTCTGGACCTTCTAAAGAACCCCCAAGAATCACCATTACAAAAAATTTGTTTTTTGGTGGAACGGTTGTTATCTATGTAGCCACACATACATCACTTATCTATTAAATTTTACAGTATGCATTTTCATCAGGAAGATGGCTATTTTCACATCTGCAATATCACTTCTGCAACAGTTACGATTCAATATGTATTTGCGCCTGACTCTTTGTTTATTAGATATAGGGGAGCGCGGGGCACAACCTAACGCGGGGTTAGTTGTAACACGCAAGTTTTAACCCTTTCCACACATCCCAGAATGACGAAACTTAGTGTATTTACTAGTTGCCATATAAACATTATTTAGAGAAAAAATAGCGCCAAAATTAAAACATCTCTGGAAGATATTACTGAACATTTATTTAACCATAGCAAAAGTAAATTTCTTACTTAAGTTTAGTTTTCATCTCTGTTTTTTGTGTTTATTTAAAATAAGACAAATCCAATATTATTTTTATCTTATATCTGTTATTTAACAGTTGTGATCGTTCTTAAAGGTCCCATGGCATGAAATTTTCATTTTATGAGGTATTTCAACATTAATATGAGTTCCCCTAGCCTGAATATTGTCCCCAAGTGGATAGAAATGTTGATCGGTGTAAACCCGAGTTCTGGCTGTCTTTCTCTGCCTTTGAGAAAATGACAGGCCAGACGAGCCAATCCTGAAGTCTCCTGGTTTGACGTCCAAGCAGGAACGGTTTCCTCCCTTTCCTCCACCCAGAGAATCTGGCACGCCCATGCAAACGCTATATTATTGTCCTCGGCTTGTGAACGAGTGAATGCTGGCAGTTTCTCAGTGTTTGGATGTACAAATGAAAACAGAAGTCTTTTTTCAGTTCCTTCTGATCTGTGATCAGTGATTTGTTATGTGTAGCTAATTATTTATTATTCGTGCACACACTGCGGCTTCTCTCTCTCCTGACAGAACAGTGTTTTCTATCTTGTGAGTCAGTGTTTTTGTACGTCCTCGTCGCGTCTATCTGTTCTAAAATGTGCATACAGTCGTTTCTGCTCAACATCAGCAGACTCACATCTTTAGAGATAAACCTCACGCACGCCGAAGCTCGGCCTTCAACATCCCCGACCCCCAGTACTGCATCTGGCCCACAGCGGAGGCACCAAACGCGGCGCGAGATTAAGCAGAAGGGGGGTAAGCGTGAGGGTATCCGACTAGGCTAGCCAGCTATCCCCACAATAAACTGGATTACATTCGATTACTGCTGTTGTGTCTTTGTTTGCGCTGTGTACTCAATGCGCGTCACTGGCGCTTTTCATATGATTGGAACATATGTAGAAATAATGCTTTAATCAATACTTACTAACTCGTTCATCTCGACAGCTGTAATGGTACATTGCATGTGTTACAAAGTTGGTAGAATAATGATGAAGACGGACTCGGCGTGACTGGGACTCGTGTTTATTCAGAACTCTCAGATACAAACACAATAAACTTGCACTGACTGACAGCGCTCTCATAACTCAGTAGTTACTATAAATAACTTTGTTAGCAATCGCTCTGTCTCCGTGATGTCCGGTTCGCAAACGAATCATTCTTTTGAATCGGTTCTTTTTAGTGAACCGAACCAGTTCACCAAATCGGACTGAATCGTTCTAAACGGTTCGCGTCTCGAGTCAGCGCTGATCCATAATTTACTAAAGTTACTAACTTTCTGACATGAGTGACAGCCCCTCCGATTAGAAATAAACTAATAACCTGAAGTATATTCTAGTAACTACAACAGTTCACCCTGAACTGAGACATGCTGAGAGAACTGATGAGAAGTGAACTCAGGTCCATCCGTCTCTCTGGCAGCAGCTCGTGCCTGCTCGTGCCTCGTAGACCTCGTTAAACCACGCCCCCTCCGCTCATTTCAAATGCAAAGATGTCAGCCAATCACAACAGTGGGCGTTTTTACTGAAGTCTCACAGCAGACACGCCTCTTGAAACAGGGCAGTCAGCCACAGGGCAAACAGCAGTATAGAAAAAATGCCTTTTATTTCTAAATTATGACATTTTATGATGTAAAAATCATACTAACAATATAAGTACACCACAGGAAACACTATAAAATAATAGAAAAATGCTATGCCATGGGACCTTTAAATGCAGAAGACACGAGCCGGGGTTTAAATCCCAGTTGTGCAGACGGGGTGAGTTGTAACACTGCGTTACAATGAGCTCCTATTAGAAATATGCCATTATATTCTATACTTTTATGAATTCTTTTGAGAAACCATGAGAAAACGGTGAATAATGTCTGAAAGTCAATGTTCAGAAATTATGAATTATTATTATGTTTTGAACTATGCTGTATAGCTGTATTTAGCGATGTGTTTGAAGTCAAACTCAAAAATGTTTATATTTTTAATGATTAAAAAATGCCATTATTTTATTTTAAAAGTTAATAATTGTATTTTGTTGACAAAATAGTTTAGTTTGTCTTGTATATTTTTTTGATTATATCAGAGAACATTTTAAGCTGCCATTTGGTCATGTTACATTGTGTAACACATTACATTACAATCAGAGATGTTGACGTTACCGGTAAGGATAATCCACTCAGTATCACTCAGAACGCTGAATGAATTTGTTTAGTGAAATTATGAAAATAAAAGATGAATTGTTTAAAACAGAGTTTGCGCCAGCCGTGGCTCGTCTGTATGGGGAATTCATTAATCAGGGCTCGACATTAAGCATGTTCACGTGCTTGTCCTTCGGACAAGTAAATCTGTCATCCACTTGTCTGAGTAAAAAATGTGCTTGTCCGAAAAAAAATAAAATTGTGTGTGTTGTACATAAAATTTATTCTGAAGCAATATTCTCACCAGTGTTCAGCTTTGACATAGGCCTAATGCATATTTGTGATATTTGTACCTTTTATAAAGGGCATTTTTCCCCTAATATTATTAAATATAGGCTATGATTCAGATTTCCTTTTATATTCTTAAATTGGATCAATAAATTAAATTAGAAGACGACACTGGCTGTTACCAGTCAAATTAAATAATTTACACTGACAAATTACAACTGCATTAAATAATGTTATGAGATTGTTTTAAATATTTTTTGAATATACAAATAAGAAATGTTGGAAAAATTTAACTAAACCACCAGTAGGTGGCAGCAGGTGACCGTCTGAATGAGTGAGTCACTGAGTCGATTCGTTCAAACACTGATTCATTCAAGAATGAGGCAGTCGTTTGCGAATAGTTAATTGAATCTTTGATTCTATCGATTCATTCAAAACGCTGAATCATTCACACACGCTGTTGCTGTGACACGCGCTCTGCTGTGATCTTTTGGAACTATTTTCGCTGATGAAATAGAAGAAAAACACTCAATATTACATCTAAAATGTAAGTGACTTAATGTTAATAATTGTTTATGGAACTGTCATATGAAATCAGTGTCATTTTCAGTCGTGATGTTATTCAGGAAAACAGCACTCTTGGTAATGTGACTGTATCATGTTATAAATATAAATAAACTCCACATTTCTAAGTTTTTACGGCAGTGTGTTAACTGAGTTTCTCTGTGTGAGGTTCACATTTGTTACGATTTCTCCTCGAGCTGCGCTAGCGTCAACAGTGCAACGTTAGTTACCGTCAGTTCATTATACATTATATCATCCACTGTCAATCGTCACTTACAGTAATGAATGCAGAATCATTGTTGCATTTTGGTGATTCCCTAGTTATTTTTTGTTAATGAAGTTTTATCAGGCTACTTGTCCGTCGGGCAAGTAAAATTCTCCTTCACTTGCCCCTTCAAAAAATCCACTTGTCCCGGACAAGCGGACAAGCATTAAAGGGTTAGTTCACCCAAAAATGAAAATTCTGTCATTAATTACTCACCCTCATGTCGTTGGACACCCGTAAGACCTCCGTTCATATTCGGAACACAAATTAAGATATTTTAGTTGAAAGCTGCTGGCTGAGAAAGGCTTCAGACAGGCCTCCATTGGCATTCAGTACATTGACACTTCCAAGATCCATGAAAGGCACTTAAAACGTCGTTACAAAGTCTATCTCACCACAGTGGCTCTACAATAAGTTTACGATGCGACGACAATAGTTTTTGTGCGCAAAAAAAAATCAAAATAACACCTTTAACCAACTTGTTCTCGACTTCCGTGTATGCCTCCACGACGCATGTGCGAGAATATGACAACAATAGTATATGACGCTGTTGAGAACTGAACTGAGCTGGGCGATGACATCATTGTTTTTGCAGAACTGCTTTATAGATGAAATGAACTAATTTAAAAATGTATGATTTCTAAACAGAACTGAATCAACACTGAACTGACTTTAGCTGAACAACAGCTGAAATGCAAAATTTTCCTGTTATCACTGCAAAGCTGCTTTGAAACAATCTGTATTGTATAAACACGATATATAAATAAAGATGACTTGAATTGACTTAAAGCTTCACTGTGTAACTTTTTTAGTTTATTCTTAGCTAAAAACACTTAGTTCTTTCAAAAATATATGTGCTCATTAATGTATATTTACTTCTTTCAAGTAATAAAGTATTCTCGTAAGTTTATAATATGCCATTGAAAATACATACGGGTGAGGGGTTCGAATGCCGGTCGCCATATTGCCCCTCCATCTTGAAAGTACATTAGCCAAAGAGGGACAAACCCGTAAATTCAAGCTTCGCCTTTCGCGTTTTAACACTCGATGGCACCGTGTCGTATGTGGACGAGGTTGAACTGGAAGCCATGTTAATCTTGGACTAAATCGGCCACCGTAGGAGTTAAAACGAAATCGGAATTGAGAGGAACAGAAACGTCTTGGTTACGTATGTAACCCTCGTTCCCTGAGGAGGGAACGGAGACGTACGTTAGTGACTAACGAATCGGGGTTTCGCCTAGAAGCCAATTACCTTCGAGGTGTTTAACAGCGCCCAATGGCGTGCCAATGCCATGGGCATGGGGAATTTGCATGCGTAACTCCGCCCCACCGCGTGGGTATATAAGGAAGTACGCTGGCAACATCGCATTATGTATCTGCTGCGGAGCCAAGATCTGAACTCCGCGTTCCAGCAGCACAGCTGACGTGGCTGAGGAACGTACGTCTCCGTTCCCTCCTCAGGGAACGAGGGTTACATACGTAACCGAGATGTTCCCTTTCGTTCAGTCACTACGACGTACGTTAGTGACTAACGAATGGGGGTTCCAATATAACCGCGCCACTCAGCTGTCGTCCAGTGCCCTGCGTAAGTGTGAGATCCCGCCACTTAAGGCCGTAGGACTCCCACTTATCACAGGATTACCAAGGTACACTGGGAAGCATATCCCAGTGAGGGAATGCCAAAGATGCCTACCCGTGGGGAGGACTTAGAGAGTACACATATGACCCGCTGTGGGCTGCATATGGGAAACTCTAGGGTACCAGCCGAAGGTGGATTTTTAACCCTAGGGGTGGCAGGGGCTTGTCAAGGGAAAGACACCTGCTCACTGAGGAGGCTTACGGTGGAAATACTCGTGTGGGGGTCGCCGGAGGGAACCATGCACACGGGGCACCTGGCCGGACATGAGGGTCTGGGCTCGAAAGGGCAGACTGAACTGATGTCGGCGTTGACAGTGCTGGAGGAGCTCAGGGCTCTCGGGGAGCTCACCTGAGGAGAATATCGCACGTATCCAGTCCGTGGAGTGGAGTGGCGAGCAAGCGAAGACACCTAGAGCCTGGTCCGTTACCGGCCCCTCGGGGGGGCGAGTACATAGTCGGACACTGGCTCCACTCGGAGATTGTAGAATCTGGCGAATGTGTTGGGTGTCGCCCAGCCTGCAGCTCTGCAGATGTCTGTTAGCGAGGCGCCATGCGCTAGAGCCCAAGAGGAGGCCACACTTCGGGTGGAGTGTGCCCTCACACCAAGGGGACATGGTCGACCTTGCTGCTGGTAAGCCAAACCAATGGTGTCCACTATCCAGTGAGACAACCTCTGCTTTGAGAGAGCTCTTCCCTTCCGCTCTCCACCATAACAAACAAAGAGCTGGTCTGAGGTCCTGAAACACTGCGTCATGTCTACGTAAGCGCGGAGAGCGCGTACTGGACAGAGCAATGCCAAGGCTGGGTCTGCCTCCTCCAAAGGCAGCGCTTGCAGGTTCACTACCTGATCTCTGAAGGGAGTGGTAGGAACCTTGGGCACATATCCAGGCCGGGGTCTCAAGGTCACGTGAGAGTTAGCCGGCCCGAATACTAGGCACGCTTCGTCAACTGAAAAAGCCTGCAGGTCCCCGACCCTCTTAAGAGAGACCAATGCGGTCAGCAGAGCCGTCTTCATTGACAGGAACTTAATGTCAACCGACCACAAAGGCTCAAAGGGAGGCCTCTGCAGAGCACTTAGGACTACTGAGAGGTCCCAAGAGGGAACGAGAGGAGAGCGAGGAGGATTCAGTCTCCTCGCTCCCCTCAGAAACCTGATGATCAAGTCGTGCTGACTTACCTTTTTGTCTCCCAAGAGGTCGTGATGGGCAGATATTGCAGCCACATACACTTTGAGGGTGGAGGGAGACAGCCTTCGCTCCAGCCCCTCTTGGAGAAACTCAAGCACGGACCTGATCGGGCAATTCCAGGGGTCTTCTTGGCGGGAAGAGCACCAGGTGACGAAGAGGTTCCACTTCAACGCATAGAGGTGTCGTGTAGACTCTGCCCTAGCGGAAGTGATGGTGGCGGCCACCGTAGGTGGCAGGCCACTCAAACCTGCCGCGTCCCATAGGGGGTGCGGGTGCCATAGGGTGCCCCGTCTCTGAGAGAGGAGGTCCGGTCTCAGAGGGATAGGCCAGGGAGGGGCTGTCGCAAGGAGTAGCAGTTCTGAGAACCAGGTCTGGCCGTGCCAATACGGGGCGACCAACATGACCTGCTCCTTGTCCTCCCTGATCTTGCACCGTGCGAGAAGGCTCACTGGGGGAAACGCATATAAGCGTAGGCCCTGGGGCCAGCTGTGCACCAGTGCTTCCGTGCCGAGCGTGCCCTCGGTCAGGGAATAGTACAGGCTGCAGTGGGAAGAGTCTTGGGATCTACCTGTGCGTCGCCGAACTGTTCCCCAATCAGCTGGACCGTCTGGGGATGGAGTCTCCATTCTCCAGGAAGTGGCTGAATCCATGAGAGCTCGTCGGCTGCACGGTTCAGGTCTCCCGAGATGTGGATAGCACGAAGGGACCTCAGGTGCTTCTGACTCCATAAAACGAGATGGCGGGCGAGTTGAGACATACGGCGGGAGCGTAGACCGCCCTGGTGGTTGATGTACGCTACTGTGGCCGTGTTGTCTGTCCGGACAAGTACGTGTTGACCCCTCAGCAACGCTCGGAAGCGGTGCAGGGCGAACCGTACTGCCAGCAACTCGAGGCAATTGACATGCAGAAGGCGCTGGGGTCCTGTCCAGGAGCCCGCGGCTGCTTGTCCATTGCACATGGCACCCCAGCCCGTGGAGGAGGCATCCGTTGATACAACAACATGCCTGGAAACTCGTTCTAAGGACACGCCGGCCCGTAGAAAACTGAGGTTCGACCACGGAGTGAGTGTCTGTAAGCAGGCCCGGGTTATTTGGACCCGGAGCGTGCCAGACCGCCATGCCCATCTCGGGACTCGATCGCGAAGCCAGTGCTGAAGCGGTCTCATATGTAGCAATCCGAGCGGCGTTACCGCGGCTGCAGATGCCATATGCCCCAGGAGCCTCTGAAAGTGTTTCAGTGGAACCACACTCTTGCTCTCGATTTGACGGAGGCAAGTCAGCAGAGACTGCGCACGCTCGCTCGTAAGCTGCGCGCACATGGCGACCGAGTCGATCTCCATACCGAGAAAAGAGATCCTCTGCACGGGGCAAAGTTTGCTCTTCTCCCAGTTGACCCGAAGGCCCAGACAGGCTAAGTGGTGGAGAACCAGATCTCTGTGTTCGCAAACCTGCTCTCGAGAGTGACTCAGTATGAGCCAGTCATCGAGGTAGTTCAGGATGCGAACCCCGTGCTGCCGTAGGGGCGCAAGGGCTGCCTCGGCAATCTTCGTAAAGACGCGAGGGGATAGAGATAGCCCGAATGGGAGGACCGCGTACTGGTATGCCCGCCCCTCGAAAGCAAACCGTAGGAACGGTCTGTGTCGAGGTAGGATGGAGACATGAAAGTAGGCGTCCTTCAGGTCGATCGCTGCAAACCAATCGTCGGGACGAACGCATTCGAAAAGGCGTTTCGCTGTCAACATCTTGAACGGAAACTTGTGAAGGTAACGGTTCAAGATGCGCAGGTCCAGGATTGGTCTCAACCCACCGGTCTTTTTGGGTACAATGAAGTAGGGGCTGTAAAACCCCGACTTCATCTCGGCTGGAGGGACAGGTTCGATCGCACCCTTCGCCAGTAGGGTGGCAACCTCCGCTCGCATGACAGGGGCATTGGCCCCATAGTAAAGTGGACTCCCCGGAAACAGGGAGGAACCTGCGCGAACTGAATCGCGTAGCCGCACCTGACTGTCTTCGCGACCCAGCGGGACAGCCCTGGAATCTGAAGCCAGGCTCCCAGGAACTGCACCAGCGGGGTCATTCGGACTACAGGTGTACCCGGTGTGGGGCAGCGATGCAGCGTTACCGACCCGGACAAGGGAGGCTGTTGGGCGTCCCGGTGTGGGGGTGCGGTTAACTGCTGCGTCCTGACAGAGGAGACCAGGGAAGGACGCACGTTCCACTGGGGTCTGCTCTGCCAGGAGGCTGGCGACAGAGTGGGATGCGAGTGGCGGGACCCGTGGGTGGCGCGCACTGACATCACCGATCTCTGGGGGCTCAGGGATGGGAGTGTTAATTCTTTCTTTGACCAAATTAGGGTGCTGCTGACCCGGGGGCCAGCAGCTGAACAAAGGATTCTCCCCCGGCCCTCCACCGGGGGAAGGAGTGGTCCTGCTACCATCTCCTCGAAAGAATTTCCCATCCCTGAGCCGTCCGTCTCAGGAGCGCCGCTTGGCCTGGCGTTTAGCGGGGCGCGGGGCGGCCTGAGGGGACTTGGACGCCTTCCTACGGCTTCCTCCGCGACCCGGCCCGGGTGAAGGCTGCTGCTTGGACCGGGTGGGAGGGGCGAGAGCCTTAGGAGGGCGTCCTCGGCGGCGAGCAGGCTGAGGCGACTGTGCCGGCGGCTGGGTGGAAGCAGCAGCTGGCCGCCGGGGCAGTACATGTTTGAGAGCCTCAGTCTGCTTCTGGGCGGTTGAAAACTGTTGGGCGAAGTTTTCAACCGCTCCGCCGAAGAGGCCAGCCTGGGATATGGCGGCATCGAGGAAACATGTCCGCTCGGTGTCCCGCATGTCCCGTGCGGTCACCTTCGTCGCCCGGAGAGCGAGGTCGGTGGCGGCATGCAGCTCATTTAAGAGCCCCGGATCAACTCCACCCTCGTGCATGTCCCTGAGGATCCTAGCCTGGTAGACCTGGAGGATCGCCATGGCATGCAAAGAGGCGGCAGCCTGCCCCGCGGCTCTGTGCGATTTCGCCACCAATGTAGATGTGAATCGACAGGCTTTGGAGGGGTGCTTAGGATCGCCTCGCCAGGTCGAAGCGCTCTTAGGACACAGTTGCATCGCAACAGAACGTTCAACCTGGGGGACCCCAGTGTACCCGTTGGCCGCGGCCCCATCGAGGATGGAGAAGGCGGAGGAGACTGCAGACCGGTCACGGGAAGACAACGGGGACTTCCAGGACCGGGCAATCTCCTCATGCAGCTCGGGAAAGAAAGGTATTGAGGGCGGGGACTGACGTGAGTCAGCGCGGGCCCCCAGATACCAATCATCGAGCCGCGAGCGTTCGGGACAGGGAGGAGGGTTCCACTCTATCCCTAGACTCGCGGCTGCCCGAGACAGCATGGCTGTCAGCTCTGGGTCCGACTCGGGCAATGCTGGCGCGCCCGAAGGCGGCAGCACAGCTGAGTCATCATCCTCAGAGGACTCGAGCCCACCCTGTGATGCGGTGACCGACATCGCGTCATCTTCCGGAGCGCCAAACGAAATGCGCGGGGGAGCCGGAGCTGGCCCCGCGATTTCAGCCTGGACACTCGAGGGTTGCGGAACGCTAGAGGGAGGTGTGGCCTGAGGCATGAGCGTCGGGGCTTTGTTCCACACCGTAACCCTCAGGTCACCCTGACCACCAGCCGAAGTACCGGCCACGGGGGGCATGGTAGATCGGGGTGTGGTTGAGGGGACTCTCACTTCATTACGAAGATCCTTGAGTCTTGACCGCAGGACCGCGATGGTCATGTTCCCGCAGTGGGAACATGACTCATCCACGAACGCTGCTTGAGCATGCTGAACGCCCAAGCATACCAAGCAGAGATCGTGCCCATCAAAAGAATTCAGCGACCGGCCACACCCAGAAGTACACGGGCGAGACATCCTGAAAAGGACGTGCCACGTGTAAGCTCTTTTATGAGAGGAAGCTTCGCAGAGACGCCGAAGCGCCCAGGGACCACACACCAGCTGTCAGACGGACCACTGCGCAGATCAGCAGGCAGGCAGTATGCGATCACTGGAACGCGCCGTAGATCCAACGCCTCTGGAAAGCTGCTCGTCTCGAAAGCTTGACAAAGACTCAGTTGTAGGCTTGAAGGAGTGAAGAGGTTCTCTTGGCTCCAAAGCAGAAACATAATGCGATGTTGCCAGCGTACTTCCTTATATACCCACGCGGTGGGGCGGAGTTACGCATGCAAATTCCGCATGCCCATGGCATTGGCACGCCATTGGGCGCTGTTAAACACCTCGAAGGTAATTGGCTTCTAGGCGAAACCCCCATTCGTTAGTCACTTAAGTACGTCGTAGTGACTGAACGAAAGGGAACTAATATTCACTGGATGGTCATATACCTTTTCACCGCTAGATGGGGGAAATATCACAGTGTAGCTTTAAAGAAAATGTAGGATGAATTGAAATTCTTTTTTGTGGGAATCAACATCGTTACAGAAATGTTGTCGATTGAGCATAACTAGTATTGAATCTGGAATATTTCTTTAATTTTAATCCACATGGCCATTATTCACTCAATATATAAACCTAGAGGCATTCATTTGGTTAAACAATCAACAACCAAATCCAACAACCCATCGCACACATGCAGGAGGCTTTACAGAATGAGGAAATATCCTGTAAATGGTTGCTATGCTAGGCTGCTTTAGCCGTCTAGCCGATTATCAGAGATGGGTTAGCAGCCCCTGTGCCTCTGCTGACGAGGTGTGATCCTGAAATGAAATTCAAGGCATGGCAGTTATCATGCCGCTATCAGCGAACACCCCAGTTTAGGGGGGTGAGTCTGTGTGGCCTGGGGGGCGGGAAGCTGCAGCTCAAGAAACGAGATTTTAGCCATCGCCAAACACACGCCACCCGCAACTAAATTAGCAGGGCAGGAAGGGAAATGACCTCGAGTGTTCGAGATGTCCGGCTGACGTCGAAGGAAGCATCAGGGAGGAGAAAGCTCGGAGGCCATATAAGCACTTTGCTCCGATTTATCTCCCTCCCTCCAAACTTCCCTTCAAACGCCTGCAGGTAGAGAAGCGATTTCTACCTTGTATTTGAATAATTCCCCCTTCTAAAAAAGTCCCAGGAATATTAAACTAAAATCAGCAGAGATCAGAGAAAAGGGATTATGGCTGAGTAGTAATCAGAGCGTCTCTCTGCTGTGAGTTTTTCCCCCTCTGTGCGTGAACTGAATCTGAATTGACACTGTATGGAAGATTTACATGTGGCTCATGCGGCCTTTGTGTGATAGCGACGAGGCAGAAAAGACTCTAGTTTGAATAATTTTGGAAGGAAACACAAGTACTCTGTAAATGAACGATCATAATTACAATTGAACTAGGGCTGCCAATTCAACACATTCACATACAGTTAATTATATTAAGATATTATGTCATATTTAATTTAAGCAGGCAGCACATAATGAATAAGCAGCCATACATGCGGGACAAATTCCTCACGTTCAAAAAATGGGGATAAAGCTTCTTTTTTTATGAAACTGTTTTTAACTTGACAACAATTACATGTGTAATAAAATTATATAAAAGGTAGTATTGTATAAAAACTTTCTTCAAATTAATTATTTAATGATGTATTTAATATTTTAGAATATTGTATAAAGATCACCATCTGTGTTATTGTTAACTAAAACATTAATTTAATATGAGCTAAAACATGACAGAAATAAGTTTAAAGGTATAGTTCACCCAAAAATGAAAATTCTGTCATTAATTACTTACCCTCCGACCTCCGTTCATCTTCGGACACGGCCTCATGAAGCTTCGAAGCGTTATGAATCAGTGAGCCGAATGATGATTCGGATCGCGTGTCAAACCGCCAAACTGCTGAAATTTGGCGATTCAAACCGCTGATTCATAACGCTTCGAAGCTTCATGAGGCCGTGTTTTGAAATCGTCATCACTATGTAAGTCGTTATTTAGGGTTTTTTTGCGCACAAAAACTATTGTCGCCGATTCATAAAGTTATTGTAGAACCACTGTAGTGAGATGGACTTTGTAACGACGTCTTTAGAACCTTTTAAGGGTCTTGAGAGTGTAACGTGCCTTTCATAGCCATCAGATTTCAACTAAAATATCTTCATTTCTGTTCCGAAGATGAACGGAGGTCTTACGGGTGTCGAACGACATGAGGGTAAGTAATTAAAGGGGGGGTGAAATGCTGTTTCATGCATACTGATCTTTTTGCACTGTTAAAGACTTGGATTCCCATGCTAAACATGGACACAGTTTCAAAAGCTAAGGTGGACGTTTGATGGGAGTATTTCTTTGCCAAAATTAGTACTTCCTGTTAGTCATAAGTTTCGGAAAGTTTTTTTCGATCATGGGTCCGCTTGACGTCAACAGGGCGGAATTTCCTTGTATGGGCCGTACGGACAATTCTACCGGAAGAGCGCGCGCGCGAGAGAGAGAGAGAGAGCGCGTGAAAGCAATAGGCTACGCCCATCAAAGCGCTGGCTCGTAGCCAAATAACCCCGCGTTAAGGCAAAAGTGGATGGAATTTGCTTTTCCGGATTTTCAAATCGCCTAATACTGAAGGATGGAGCGGTCCCAACGATAAAGGTCCCAACGTTGGAACCGCAGGCAGTGAGTAAGACTGCTTTTAATGTCTGTTTTTGCCTATGCCCATCAAGTAGCCCAAACATGACCACGTATTGATCAATGGAGCATGCGATGTATAGTGTGTACATTTGTTTAGCTGGCCACTATATGTGTATGTTTGTGTATTGTAAAAGCACTCCAAACAACAATACACAAAGAGTGGGGAAATATGTTGAACTAAATAAGCGCGCTTCTTCATTCAAATGCGCTACTATTCCATGTCTTTCTATGTAAACACTAGCCTGACGCGCAAAACCAGTCCGCTTACTACAAATCATGTCTACACAAACCACGCGTAAACACACACACACACGATATAATTAAAGTATAAATGTGTAAATAACACAAGCCGCTAAGCATATTATATAGTTAGTGTAACCTATACCACATAGAGATGTCCTGCTCTAGCCGTTTTTGCTGCTGCTCCTGTTCAACTTCAGCCTCTGGGTCTGATTCCGGATCATAGATGTATGGCTGTATCTGATTAAAAGCCATTTTTTATGTTGAATAAAGTTTTTTCACGCTTTTAGGGATGACGCAGCTTTCAGACGCACTCAACACAGTAACAGCGGCGCGCGCTCAACATTCTTTAGCTCCGCCCACACGATACGCCCCCAGCCGCACGGCTTTTTTCGGAAAGACTCGGAACAGCGCATCTTCCTTTTATAATTATATTAAAAATAAAGACTTTTCGGAGATATGCAGGATGCAATGCTACTCTATAGGTACTCAAGATTGACATGAGACTGACTGAAACTGAGTGTTTCCCCACCCCTTTAATGACAGAATTTTCATTTTTGGGTGAACTAACCCTTTAAGTTCTAAAAGGGCTAAAACTAAAATAAATATAAATTAAAGGTAAATAGAAAGAGTAAAAAGAATTCACAAAAAGCACAAATGCACACTTAATTTCTTAAACTTAAAGTAAAATTTAAATGAACACTGAAAATATAAAATAAAAGCTATTAATAGATAATATAATAGTATAGAGATAATACTAAAATAACTGGGGGTGTAACGGTACACAAAACTGACGGTCCGGTACGTACCTCGGTTTTGAAGTCACGGTTCAGTACGGGTTCGGTACAGCAGAATAAAATGCTGCGTGAGCTCAACCAAGCATGTTCAATAATTTAGGGGGTGGGATTCCAAGTCCCACCCCCGAAAGTTCCTGAACTTTGAAAAAGTACTACCTCGCGAGCAGGGCCGTTTGGAGGGCCGTTTAGACCCTGGTTCCCGCAGTCGAAACACACCGAGTACCACCCCAAAGTTAGTTCCTGGGGAAAGTTCCTGCGGTGGAAACGCGGCTGTAGTCCGTAAAAAAAAATGGTCGACGCGACTTCATATGCTTCCGCTGAAGTAACTGAAGCCTTCGGAGGTCCGAATATGGCGCTGACATCTTGCGCAGATTTGGGACCGAGTCTGCGCAGTAGCGATCTCAGGACCGGAATCTGCGCTGTAGAGAGCAGGAAGTAGAGCCATGATATCAAAAGCCCGCCCACACTCTCAGAGATGTGAAAATAAACAGTTATGGAAATGTAGAAATTAAAGCTAAAGCTCCAATCTCCTCCCAAAAATCCAGAAAAAAGTCTGTTAGTGCCTCAGTGACATCTTCACTCAGAGAAGCCGTCAATCTCAGCTGTCAATCATGACGTCACACCCCTCGTTTTTATAGCATCAAATAACTAACTAAAACTAAACTTATTTAAAAAACGAACACTTGAAATTCTATAATCGTGATAAAAACTGCCTACAATGACAGAAAGCACAATTTTGGAAAAAATTATTTGAAGTGTAATTTGATTGTTTAGTTCGTCTCGCGTCCATTAGCAAACACGGGGTGGGGGGGGGTTTAGGACCTATACTGTGACCAACCACCTGGGGGCGATCGAGGCGCGGAGCTCCTGAGAGTAGTGCTACATGCTTGTGTTGAACCAAGCGGCAACCTCCCGCAGTTTCTCTTAAATGCCAATTCGGAAGTGACATAAACTGCAATTAATTTCCAGAAGGAAGCAGAATCTCATTGAGCCCCATGTTAAAATGGCCAGCTTTACAGCAGAAAAAAACATGTTTACAGCCTGGTATAAATTGTGGTTTTGGTCTATACGGCTAATTTTGCCCTTCATGACAACTGTGAGAGGGGTGAATTTTTTTATAACTCCTTCGTTTACATTATATAAAGCATTAAAGTTCTGCATAATTAAGGGCGTGGCCACTTCGAGTGACATGTGGATAGCCATTTATCTGCTGTCTGTTAGTCATCACGTCACTTCAGCTCCGCCCACGTCCCGCCTTTTTGCCCATTTTCTGTTATCCAGGAGAGACGCGCGATGATGGGCTGTTAAGATGGCAACGACCAGCTCGTCCCTACTTTACGCTTCAAAACTGCTCATCAGAATCCTATGGGTGACGTCACGGACACTACACGTCCATATTTTTTTACAGTCTATGTGTTGAACACACAAAACAGCTGACAGACGTGAATGAGCAGCTGCACACAGCATTGCCACGGATTTATGACTTATCTGCTTCCTTTGTTTTATATTTAAAGAATTTTATTTGACCCGTTGTGATTTCCATTCTTCTCTTGTGCCATTCTGCTCTTGTCACTTATATTACTCACTATCACAGAGCTTTAGTTCATCCAGTTTCTGACCTCTCTCAAATCAGATTATTTTACACATATAAAATTTTGTCATTCAATATATCATCCTCGTTCTATTGTATGACAAAAAGATATAGGAAAAGAGAACATATTTATTGGACAGTTGCTGTATTATATTATTTTAAAATACAGTATGTGAGCAAGGAGTAGGAGAGAAAACACATTAGGCAGGCAGAACACAAGTACGAGGTGACGTCACGGATATGCTAATTGACGCATGACATCATTTAGCGACTTTTTGGGCAATCTACTTTCCTTGGAAAATAGTTGGCAATGCTGTGCCGCCTATACAGTGATCAGTCACGTCACATTAAAGAGTGTCAAAACGGCATTTATCGCTTGAATTTTGTGATAAAATGGACTGAATACTTAATATGTTCATGTGGGAGCTCAGATTGAAGTGTGTTCCGCGTGTAAAACAAGCCGACTGTTAAAGTTGCATTCGGAACCGTTCGGTAGGCTACACACATGCACCGTACCAAAACGGTTCAGTACAAATACGTGTACGTTACACCCATAACTATTTCATATCACTTATTTAACAAAATTTGATATATTAAAAAAAAAACTATATTGACTTCTAAAGTGTGCCTGTAGTGTTATTTAAAGATTTACTAATCTACCACAATAATAATAAAGTCTTTACAGGCTTTAAATGTACATTTAGTAAATGCTGATATGTGCAAAATGATTACAAATAATTTGATTGACAATTATACCGTACAAATCACTTGACAACATTTTATTGAGGTGAATGCCTTGAATGTATTATGATTATGCCTTCAAGGGACTTGAAAAAATCTATTAAAAAAAACAGTATGTGAAGCATTTTAACATTAAATATACCAAATATAATTCATTAATATCTGTATATAACAAAAATAATGCTACTACCACATCATGCTGGTTGCATACTTGTCGTACACTTGTACACACACCGCACCCAAGTGTGCGCTCCCTTTGAACATCTCAATACTGCAAGTCTCACATATACTTGCTGAGCAGTGAAAGGTTCGCCATGCTGTTGAAAATTATTCAGAACTGGATTCATCTGGAATAGCCAGATTGATCTATCAGAGCTGCACTGTTGACATGCTCTACACCGTGGCCTGTGCTTAAGATGCTAAACGCCTGCTCTCGGGGTGAGCGTTTGTGCTGAAATAAGCAGCGCACCCTCCATCAGTTTGAAGGAGTCTTTCTCCACCGTGCGCCCGAGTCATCCATAACAGGACAGCCATAAACATGCACCGACCCAGGCAAGCAACCCTGGGAAAAGTTGAGCGAAACAGCGTGTGTCTCTTTGAGCGATGGATAATGCATTCATTCAATCACAGGCTTGTCAGAGGAGCATCCCTCCCTAGATAAGAGTATGTTTGATTTCTTAAAGCCCGAGCACTGATTGGATAGGGGAATTGTTGTCTGTTGTGGGGGGGTTGCAAATGAGTATTTTACAATCTTCTCCATTGCTTCCTATTAATTTGTTTTGATTTTTCTTGTATTCCTCAGGGCCTGTAGCTCATTAGCTGTGATTAATCGGCGAGGGCCGCTGCTTTGGTGCCTCCATTTGCTGAACCTCCATTTTGAGCCGGACCCCGTTCCAGAGAGTGACTCCACTAGCAATGTTCATAGTTAATTCAGACTTATATGGAAAGCTCATGGCATTGCCTTGCATTATTACATTCTAAAGGAATTCATTATCAGTGCTCAACGGGCTGCGTTTGGTTTTAAGGTTCCACATACAAAAGCTTGTTTCCGCATAGAATAGTTTAAAAGATGATAATTGTGACTTTTTATCCAACAAGTCTGACTTTTTCCCCCTCACAATTTCGAGATATAAACTCTTTTTCTCACTCTTTTGACTTTTTTCTCACTATTGCAAGTTTATATCTTGCAGTTCTGACTTTTTTCTCACAAATCAAACTTTTTTCTTGCTATTATTGCGAGTTTATGACGTTATTCTGACTTTTTTCTCGCTATTGCAAGTTTATATCTCACAATTCAGACTTTTTTTCTCACTATTGCAAGTTTGTATCTCACAATTCTGACTTTTTTTCCTCACTATTGTGAGTTTATATCTCACAATCTTGATTTGTTTCTTGAGATTCTGACTTTTTTCTTACAAATCTGACTTTTTTTCTCCCTATTTTGAGTTTATATCTCACAATCCTGACTTTTTTCTCGCAATTCTGAATTTTTTCTTGCTATAGCAAGTTTATATCTCACAATTCAGACTTTTTTTCTCACTATTGCGAGTTTATATCTCACAATTCTGACTTTTTTCTTGAGATTCTGACTTTTTTCTTACAAATCTGACTTTTTTCTTGCTATTGCGAATTTATATATTGAAATTCAGACTTTTTTTTCCCTATTGTGAGTTTATATCTCACAATCCTGACTTTTCTTGCAATTCTGACGCAATTCTGACTTATTGAGAGTTTATATCTGACAAATCTGGATTTTTTTCTCACTATTGCGAGTTTATATTTCACAAATGTGACTTTTTTCTTGCTATTATTGCGAGTTTATATCTCGCAATTCTGACTTTTTCTCACTATAGCGAGTTTATATCTCACAATTCTGACTTTTTTCTTGCTATTGCGAGTTTATATCTAGCAATTCTGACTTTTTCTCACTATAGCGAGTTTATATCTCACAATTCTGACTTTTTTCTTGCTATTGCGAGTTTATATCTAGCAATTCTGACTTTTTCTCACTATAGCGAGTTTATATCTCACAATTCTGACTTTTTTCTTGCTATTGCGAGTTTATATCTAGCAATTCTGACTTTTTCTCACTATAGCGAGTTTATATCTCACAATTCTGACTTTTTTCTTGCTATTGCGAGTTTATATCTAGCAATTCTGACTTTTTCTCACTATAGCGAGTTTATATCTCACAATTCTGACTTTTTTCTTGCTATTGCGAGTTTATATCTAGCAATTCTGACTTTTTCTCACTATAGCGAGTTTATATCTCACAATTCTGACTTTTTTCTTGCTATTGCGAGTTTATATCTAGCAATTCTGACTTTTTCTCACTATAGCGAGTTTATATCTCACAATTCAGACTTTTCTTGCTATTGCAAGTTTATATCTCACAATTCTGACTTTTCTTGCTATTGCGAGTTTATATCTCACAATTCTGACTTTTCTTGCTATTGCGAGTTTATATCTAGCAATTCTGACTTTTTCTCACTATAGCGAGTTTATATCTCACAATTCTGACTTTTCTTGCTATTGCGAGTTTATATCTCACAATTCTGACTTTTCTTGCTATTGCGAGTTTATATCTCACAATTCTGACTTTTCTTGCTATTGCGAGTTTATATCTCACAATTCTGACTTTTCTTGCTATTGCGAGTTTATATCTCACAATTCTGACTTTTCTTGCTATTGCGAGTTTATATCTCACAATTCTGACTTTTTTCTTGAGATTCTGACTTTTTTCTCACAAATCTGACTTTTCTTGCTATTGTGAGTTTATATCTTACAATTCAGACTTTTTTCTCGCAATTCTGACTTTTTTCTTGCTATTGCGAGTTTATATCTGGCAATTCTGAATTTTTTTCTCTCACTATTGCGAGTTTATATTTCACAAATCTGACTTTTTCTCACCATAGCTAATTTATTTCTGACAATTTTGACTTTTTTTCTCGCTATTGCGAGTTTATATCTAGCAATTCTGACTTCTTTTCTTAGAATTGTGAGATGTAAACTCAATTGCGTGTTGTAAAGTCAGAATTGCGCGTTGTACTAAGAAAGAGTCTTATATCTCACAATTGTGAGTTTATATAATGCAATCTGAATTGTGAGATAAAAAGTCGCAATTACCTTTTCTATTTTTTATTCAGTAGCGGAAACAAGCTTCCATAGCCAGACTTGTTCTGGCCATCAGCTGAATGTTTCTCTCTCACACACATTATCATAGTGGGGACTTTTCATTGACTAATTTGTATTTTGAGCTAATGATATGTTCTATGATTTTCTACATGACATTCCTACATTTTTACATTTTCATTAAAAGGACAGTTTACCTAAAAAATGTAATTCTGTCATTACTTAGGCCTACTATATATTCTACCTGGTGTTATATAATTGTTTTAATGTGGAAGAAAAGACACTACAGCAATCTGTCACATCACATTTAGCATCAAAACACCATTTATTGTTTGAATTTCTTAATAAAATGGAAATAATTTGAAATCTATGTATTTGTTTCTTAGCAGAAGTAACATAGCATAAAGCTCTTTATGATTATTGGATGGGAGGCGCACTACAAATTGGGTGTAGGGAAAAAACGCGGACTTTCTTGAACTATGGGTGATTCCAACACAATCTCAGAGCAATTCCTAACTATTTTATGTTTTGCTAATTTGTATGAATTTGCATTATCTGTTTAGGTTTAGGGGTGGTCCTTCATAATGAGTTCTTTCTAAAAAAAAAAAATCATACTTTTTGGCCGATTTGTATCGCCACCTCGTAAAATATGTTTTTTCTGTGAGACTGGGTTGGGTGATTCATAGGGTCAAATAGAGCCTGCTTTAACATCGCTATTGTTTTAACTAATGCATTATTGTCGCATTAAGTCTGAATACCCCTAAATTCAACACATAGGCCTATCTCATATTTTTTTTTTCCATCACAATCTTGCCCTCTGTTTGCCAAGCCCTGCCAGGAAAGGATGTCATTGTAACAAAGTAGGAAGGAACTTATCACAACACTGCAATATCTCCAAAGTGCTCTCTGCTTATGACAGATTCAGCCTTTCAAATCTAAAAAACATGCGGCTCTGTCCTCTTCAAAATCCGCCTCAGTCCTGTGAAGCACAGCCGCCGCTGCCGGTTTGCCACCGCACACGGCACAGAGAGGGAGGGAGAGAACACTGAAAGGAAACAGCACGAGGAGAGGGAAGGAATGTAAGAGAGAGAACTGGGCAATTTTATTTGCTCTTTGGAGCAAACATGCACACCGCTTTATGATGAGAGTTAAATCGAGGAGGTTAATTGAAAAATGAGATAAACAAAGCCCCTGAAACGGCGCGGAGGAGATTGTGCCTGGCAGCTCAGAAGAGCCACCACCATTTTAGCAGTGATGCTTCTCCAGACTGCACTAGCCTGATAAAACACAGTTAATTGTCTTGCTGTTTCATCAAACTTAATTTTGCTCCAATTAGGGAAAAAAAGAGGCAAGAAACTGTCTGGCACTCCTTAGTATTCATGCAGGCCTGCTTATATAGAGAATAGTAGAGAGCTTTCATAGATTTGTTAGCAGGTGATGAATTCCATCTGCTTCTCTCTGAATGATAATTCATTTCTTACTGTTCCTTGAAATGCCAGGAAAAAATGTTGTACGTCAAAATCTTTTATCTTAGGACAGACATAGTGTCAAAGTTGGAGTATATGCAAATATCTGATTAATATACAAATCGTACTGTACTGTAGGCTATATCTTCCAAAAAGACATGTCTAAACCTTATTGTTCTGTTGAGAATTTTTACAGACTTTATCTTTGGGGTCCCAGAGACTCCAATGCGTAAAAACAATAATATATATTCCAGAAACCGGTCATTTTCTCTTCATATATTGAATATATTAATTAACAAAAAAATAGTTTCATGATTTATCACAACTTTTTATCTTTTGTCAAATCAACTTAGATAAGTAATGAGGTGCAGATAACATAATATTTTGAGTTTCTGTTTAACGAATCAATATCCACTGTTTTAACTCAATTTTTTTATTTTAATTGACTAAAATGAAATGTTTAAGGCAAACTTACTTTTTTAAGTTAAACACACAATATCATACAGTGTAGTAATAGTAGCAATAAATAGTATTATTGTTGTAGAAAAATACAATACAAATTATAAATAAAGTGCAAATTAGGTGCATTTCTACAGTGTATAAACCAATCCGACAATATTTTAATGCACTGTAAAAATATATATATATATTTAAAAAGTAAGTTACCTGGTTGCTTTAAAATTTTTAGTTCATTCAAATAAAAATTTTTTGTTAATACAATGAACATTTGAGAATCGACATCACCCGTTATTCAAATATTATTAAAAGATTTTGTAAGCATATTACGTAATTGTGTTTTATTTGTAATAACGAAACATGCCAAATTGTGCTATTTTCATGATTTATCACAAAAAGAAAAATATTTTATTTATGTGGTTCAGATACAATAATATTTTGAGTTTCTATTTATTAAACCAATTTCCTTCATTGTATTAACTCCAATTTTTAATTTCAATGAACTCAAAATTTCAAGGCAACCAGGTTACTTACTTTTTTAAGTTAAACCAACAATATGTGAACATTCTTTGGATTTAATTAATGTGTTTTGCTGGAATCTCTAAGACCCCAAACAAAGAGTTAAAGGATAGTTTAGCTCAACATTTTTATTTGGTTATCATTTACTACATGCAAGCCTGATACCTGGTGAATGAAATTTGACAGCAACTAAAGGCTATAGTTCGGCTTCAGAAGACTTGAAACACGATACAAGATATATGGACTTTTACAATGTTTTTTATGATACCTTTTGTCTATTTTTGTACTTTACACCTCACCATCTACTTTTGTGGTATGGAAAAGAGCAGCTGGAATATATACTTTTGTGTTCCGCAGCTGAAAGAAAATCACATTTTTTTTGTCATCAGGAATGACATGAGGGTGAGTAAATGATGACAGTATGAAATCATTTTGGGTGCCATCACACTTCCCGTAGTGGCATCATGCCATGAGTGTGCAGAGAGTGTACGCTCAGCTCATTTTCTGGACAATAATGTGTACTTGAAAAGAAATGGGCTGTGTCCTAGATGGCCTTTTTGAATCCTTGAAAGATTCTTTCTCAAAACAAAGTACATCTTCCGTCACTAAACGCCCCTCCCTTTTTTGAGGTGGGGTGGGAGATAGTGTGTACCAGGGATAGTGAGCTTTTTAGTGTTAACTAATTAACATCCATCCTTCATGCTGTCTGGATGAATGCGCTATGGGGGAGGAGAGAGAGGGAGCTAAATGCCATGACTCGTGCATGAATTTCAATTAGTCCAATCAGCCGTGATTTTCATGCCGCTGTCAATAATAAGTAGAATTGTGGGCTTATCTATGTTTGCCATGCTGTTTGTGATTTTCTTTCCGATACCCAAAGGAGTGAACTGTGCTCTATCCTTCCAGCATAAACTGAGGAGTCAGCAGGAATGTGCTGTGTATTCCGGGCGAGGTCTTACACACCATTTTAAAGTGGCTTATATAGTGTTGGAATTATAATTTGAAATTCAATATTGCTACTCAACTCTTCGGAAGACTGTTGGGAAAGCGATTTTTTATTGTATAAAAATGTGCATTATTACAACATTGGGAATTATGTATATATAAATCGTTTTTTTTTTTTTTTTTTACTAAATGTAGCATTATTTTAACCGTTTTCCCTCACAAACAAAAGTTCCACTGTAAAAAAGATCAATAAGTTATGACAACATGTTTTTACATTGCTTTAACTCATCAAAATAAGTTTTCAATAAGTCATCAAAATACATTTTCAACTTTTTTTATAAGTTATACAAGATTCAACTCATTTTTTAAGTTAGTTTAGTGTCATTTCAGTTGAAATGACTTAAACATCCAAGTTGATTGTACTTAAAAATGTAAGGCAGCAGTGTATATTTAGTTAGCTAATAGCAGATGAGAAAAGTTCAGAACATTGGCAAATACCTACAAAGTTTATCTGAAGTACAGTAAAACTGAAAGTAAGTGTTTGAAAACCGAAAGGCTACATTTCTCTTCAAACCTCCCCTGATTTGAAAGGACTCGTCATCTTCCCGTCTTTCTAAAAGTGCTTGAAAATCAGAGGAACTTACAGTGTGCAATAAAAAGAGGCTTTAGCATTCTGAAGCTCTTCCACTTAAAATAAAAATAACATCTTAATTTGAGATTTGGCAGCACTACTTTGAAGCCTCCTGCTCCCGGACACTGAAGAATGATTAGCATATGTTAGCATACAGGCTTGAAGCGACTAAGCTTGATATACATACATAAAGAAGCAGCTGTTATAAACCGAAAGCATAGCCTGATATACGTCCAGTTGATCACTCCACCTCACCAGTGAGGCCAGTGGTTAACTGTCTAAAGTTAAGACCATGTTAACAAATTTTACATAGCCTATAGGTAACCGCAAGAAAACTAAATTGAAAGCAGCAATGGTACAACAATGCAAACCCTTACGAGTTTATTCATGTGTGCTATTAGTGTACTACTTTTAAACTAAAAATAGTCTACTTTTTATGTACCTCTCAGAAATACTTAAAATTGCACTTAAGTATACTTGACTTCTATTGCCAGAAAGATCTAAATATATTTGGCCTATATGTACTCAATCTTTTGATCAAGATTTACTTAAAAGTATAATTAAGTATTCTATGCAAACTTGGCTTTTAGTTGAGTTTAATATTTTGATTGAGTAGCCTATTAAATACTTTTTTCATATAGTTACTGTCTTATAAACATACATTGTTTAAAAATATTGATTTATAAAGAAAACAGATATTTCCTAATTCTGAGTATCTGAATTTTTGTAGACTAGTCTACTAGTAGTGTACATAGGAATTTACTTCAAATCTATTTCACTCTTTCCTCATCATAGACTGAATTTTCCAGCTTTCCATGTTTTCACTGTTATATGGTAGGGGGCGCTATTATGCATCTTCTAGTACAGAATCTCTGGATCAAAACACAGGCGAAGAAGAAGAAGCAGAAACAAGTGATAGAAGATTTGCTTACGCGTGATCATCAAACATTAAACAGCAAAAGTCAAAACTGACTAACATTAATGAATAAAATTTCGAACCCATGAAGAGGAAACGACTTTGAAGCTGTGAAGATGATGGACTCGATCAACCCGATCTCACTGCAATTCGTATGTATTTTACGAGGTGGCTAATTCGTATGAATTACCTACCCCTAACCCTACCCCTAAATCTACCCGTCACGTCAAATCATACAAGTGAGGTCGTACAAATTCGTACGAATTACTCGTGAGATAGAGTTGGACTCGATGTGTGTTTTGATCATCATTCTGAATCCATTCCGAATCCATTTCATGAAGTTAGAATAAAATGTTAAAATGGAAAGAGTTAAAGTACAGTTAAAGGTTCAACAAGTAGTATACTTAAAGGGTTAGTTCACCCAAAAATGAAAATTCTGTCATTAATTACTTACCCTCATGTCGTTCGACACCCGTAAGACCTCCGTTCATCTTCGGAACAGAAATGAAGATATTTTAGTTGAAATCTGATGGCTCTGAATTCTGAAAGGCCTCCATTGGCACAATGGCACGGTTCACTCTCAAGACCCTTAAAAGGTACTAAAGACGTCGTTACAAAGTCCATCTCACTACAGTGGTTCTAAAATAACTTTATGAATCGGCGACAATAGTTTTTGTGCGCAAAAAAAACCTAAATAACGACTTATATAGTGATGACGATTTCAAAACAAGGCCTCATGAAGCTTCGAAGCGTTATGAATCAGTGAGTCGATTCAGCGGTTTGAATCGCCAAATTTCAGCAGTTTGGCGGTTTGACACGCGATTCGAATCATCATTCGGCTCACTGATTCATAACGCTTCGAAGCTTCATGATGCCTTGTTTTGAAATCGTCATCACTATGTAAGTCGTTATTTAGGGTTTTTTTGCGCACAAAAACTATTGTCGCCGATTCATAAAGTTATTTTAGAACCACTGTAGTGAGATGGATTTTGTAACGACGTCTTTAGTACCTTTTAAGGGTCTTGAGAGTGAACCGTGCCATTGTGCCAATGGAGGCCTTTCAGAGCCATCAGATTTCAACTAAAATATCTTAATTTCTGTTCCGAAGATGAACGGAGGTCTGACGGGTGTCGAACGACATGAGGGTAAGTAATTAATGACAGAATTTTCATTTTTGGGTGAACTAACCCTTTAAGAGTACAAAAAATAATATATAAATAGTAGTGCTGTCAGTTAAACGCGTTATTAACGGCGTTAACGCAAACCTATTTTAACGGCGTCAATTTTTTTATCGCGAGATTAACGTTCTTTTTGGTCTAACAAACTTTGTAGTTTTTTCACATGCTGTTGCAACAACTAGTAACGTTAGAAAAACTACAACACCACTCCGGATGTAGCTAGACCGGAAACAAAACATCAGGCACGCTGCGGCTGCCCGCACTCGTTTGGGCCATTAAAAGAGTAGACGTGGATGGCAAGCGTGAGACGCCGAAATGAGAAACGTATTAAGCCATGGTTTAACTCAGGGGTCTTCAACTAAAAGTGCTTGTCTTGAGCGCTGCTTTCTGCTCTGATGGTGCGTAGCCTACACACCAGACGCGAATGAAGCGTTTTGCGCGAGTGATTTAAGTCAATGCAAAGACGCAAATAGACATTCTGCGGCGCGGATTAAGCGGCGTGCATGTCGCGTCATTCGCGTCCGGTGTGAGCGCACCATCAGTCTCTTCTTCACTGCATGCTTGACCGCGCGTCTGGGTCTGAACGTAGTAACAGAGAGCATTGCAACGTTAACTGTTTCATTATGTCAAAAGGCTTCGCGGTCCGGATTCGGACCGGAGTTCACTAGTTGGCGACCCCTGGTTTAACTGCACTATAGGCGGAGTCCTAGTTTACCTTGCATGTGCACTTTGTAATTTTATTTTGTATCACCCTGTTTTGATCCCTTAGAAAGGGCTGTTGAAGGGGCTGTTTGTGCAACAAAGTATTTGTTTCACCCTTTTATTGATGGGCAGTGTTACATTGTGTGAGATTATTTGCTCCAAGTGAGAATGTTGGTGTGAAATCGAACACTAAAGTATGCCAATGTTGTTTTCAATAAAACAAACATTTGAACAAAGCAAGCCGATCCACTTTTCTATGTTGATAAGAGCATTAAAATAAGAAAAAATAATGGGACAAAAAGAAATCAAGGGACATTTAGAATAAATAAAAATGTGCGATTAATTGTGATTAATTGTGAGTTAACTATGACATTAATGCGATTAATCGCGATTAAATATTTTAATCGTTTGACAGCACTAATAAATAGTCAACTATGATGTTATGTTCACTTATGTTCACAACTTACGAGTATACTTGCGGTATAAAACTTCTAAACTAATAGTTTACTGAGAGTACGCTTCGAAATGCACTTTCATAACCTAAAAAATTAACTACAAGTATTAAAATAGTAAACTACTAGTATACTTATAAGTTCACTTGTAGTAAAGATGCAGTACAAATGAGAAACACTAGTTGTGCACTTAAAGTTTACTACTGTTTCACTTTTAGTACACTTTTTACTTTTATATACTAAAAGTGGGCCAATTTAGGCTGCGTTCCACTCAACTTTTAGACACACACTTGCGAACTTCCCTAAGCACTTCCCCTCGGGGGAATCCCTGCCACCATTTTTGAAGTGCGTTCAACAATTTTGTAAGAGAAAAAAATAATTAATAAATCAACTCCATGGTGTATTCAAAGTGATCAAGGGCTTAGGACATTCCAATTCAGCCCATTGTAAAGGTTCCGACCAGTAGTGGGCACTCATGCAACATAAGCAATGAAACACATCCGAGTGAATGAGACGGAGGGAAGTTAGCGAGTGAAGAGCATAATAAAAACAAACTGGAACGCAGCCTAAGTCCCAGTATTGAAACACTACACTTACAAGTTTACTACTAGTACATTGATATTAGTATACTTACTAGCTATATAAAGTATACTTGAAAATAAACTTGAACTTTACTTAGAACTTGAAGTATACTTCTTTTTCACAAGGGAGGGTAGACATTATTGTGAATGCAAATGTAAATTCCATATAATATATGTATTTGTGCATTGCCATTGAAACGTTTAGGGTCAGTATTATTTCTTATGCTTTTGAAAGTTGTTAAGTTAAGCTAAACAGACAGACAGACAGACAGACAGATATGTTACACTCTGTGTTACAGACAGACAGATATATAGATAGATAGACAGACAGACAGACAGAAGATAGATAGATAGACAGACAGACAGACAGACAGACAGACAGACAGACAGACAGACAGACAGACAGACAGACAGACAGACAGACAGACGATAGATAGATAGATAGATAGACAGACAGACAGACAGACAGACAGACAGACAGACAGACAGACAGACAGACAGACAGACAGACAGACAGACAGACAGACAGACAGACAGACAGACAGATAGATAGATAGATAGATAGATAGATAGATAGATAGATAGATAGATAGATAGATAGATAGATAGATAGATAGATAGATGATTCACTCTGCCACAATAGTGTCATGTTTAATTTGCGGGTTTTTCTTAGAGTAAATTTATATATGAAATTAGTTTGATTTAATTTGATTAATCAGCGTATCTTATAATTAATTTGATTAAAATTTGTTTAGACTTACAGACCTAATTTATTTAGAAGAGTAGCGTTCTTAGCAATAATAATGATGATAATGATGATGAAGATGATGATGGTGATGATGATGATGATGATGATGATGATGACTGCTTCACACAAAAAAATCAATGGGCCTTTTGGGCAAATAATGACCGTGTGATCACTGAGAGAGGGAGAAAGAAAGAGAGAGAAAGAGAGAGAGAGCAAGACTGACATGCTTTTGATTAAACAGAATTTACACTGAAGGACACATTCAGTTGTGTAATTGTGTATAGTGTACATTGTCATTCATGTATAAGGGCTTAGTACTGGCCTTGTTTATTTATTCTGTCAAACATCGCTCCAAGAACTCTGTTCTTCTCTGTGTTACTCTTTATGGCCTCCTCTCAGAGGAGGGGAGAGTGAGAGTGAGAGAGAGAGAGAGAGAGAGAGAGAGAGAGAGAGAGAGAGAGAGAGAGAGAGAGAGAGAGAGAGAGAGAGAGAGAGAGAGACTTAGAATGAGAACGGCGAAGGGATTGTGAAAAGGATGAGAGAATTACAGGGGGAAGCGAGTGAAAAAAGAGGGGGAAGAGAGAGAGACGGCAAGAGAGAGAGAGAGAGAATCAAACACTCTCTGAATTGGGCCCAAATATCCAAGGTTAATTTTGTGAGAAAGCTGCAGTGCCCAGATAAGACCATCCCTGCAAATGAGTTCTGCCTGCCTGGATTACAGCTAAATTTATGCAGCTTTCCTTATCCTTTCACAAGCTCCTCTGAAGTGGCATAATTAACTTGCACACATAAAATGTGCACATTTACTGCTTGGTGGTAACCATTCCTCATTTCAACACTTTGATTTTTCCGACCCTGCTCAAAAAGGTACTTTTTTTTTTTTTTGCGTTGCTTTCACATAAGTTGAACGATTTAACAGACGGCTGAAACAACACTGATCCTTTAACTCGCTTTATCGTATTGTGCTCCGTCATAATATGAAATTATTTTCAAAAACATGTTTACTGTGCCGATTAACATTCTAACCCCGGAGGTTACGGTGGCACGAAAGCCAGCGAATTTACATTTCACTTATGCGACAAGAAACAACCGGCAAAAAAGCTGCCAAAAAGCCGTTTATGGCCAGTTTGACTTGGGCAGACGGGATGTAGAAAGCGCAGTGTGTCCAAGCGCGGTGTAACGCTGTGGCAATCTTCAAAGTAAATGTGACTGAGATGCAAATACAGTAAGCTTCTCCTGAGGTTCTGCTTTGGCATTATGTTTGATATCCCTCTCAAGAGACCCTAGGCTCTATACTCTACTGTGTTTATCGTTTCATAAGTCTCGCAGAAGGAGGCCTCTTTCACCCTCTCTCTACGGTTATCCGACCTTCCCTCAGCAGCCTACTCTCATTTTCTCAGGGAATTACCTTGAAGTTCTTCATTCTCCGCTGGGTCCTGTCTTTTTTCATTGTGTTATGCCTTTACAATCTCTCAATCGGAACTTTGTATCCACCGCTCCTCCTGTATTAATAATTCACACGTGCTTATCAATATTAATAGACATCTGTTCTTCCGAGTAACACGGATTAACCTGGCCTGACCTGCTTTGTGTTGTTTAACAAGTGTTCGAGGAAAGAAAAGCGTGTGAAGGTGTAGATCGCAGTTCATTTAAGTGGATGTAGATGGATGAAAATGTCCAGCATGAGGTGTTCATG
Source organism: Gobio gobio (assembly GCF_949357685.1). Classification (NCBI taxonomy): domain Eukaryota; kingdom Metazoa; phylum Chordata; class Actinopteri; order Cypriniformes; family Gobionidae; genus Gobio; species Gobio gobio. The sequence continues at coordinate 12,084,103 of NC_137104.1, forward strand.
TCCAGAACTGATTGATTATTGTTGCATAAGGTCTGGTTTACAGTGTAGCTTATTCTAGGCGAGAACCGCCCACTTAGACATGAAAAAAAGTCTGACTGACATGCAAATTGACCAACCACAATTTGTTTTGTTTTTACATGCCATTTAGGGGTTTATCAAAAACACATTATATGGCAACCATGGACTGACATTCAATAATTAAAAAAAAATATAAATAAATAAATACAACATAGACTGGATTTAAAATAAATAAATACACTGGATAATAATAATAATAATAATAATAATATACAATGACAGACTGGCATAAATAATACATAATTAATAGACTGGATAAATAAAAAACATACAATCATAGAATGGCATAGAAAAATGTACTTAAATAATAAATAAATAATATAAATATAACAGAATATATAAATACAAGAAGCCATTCAATAGCCTAATTAAAAAAAACTAAGACTGGATTTAAAATAAATTAATAATAATAATAATATTAATTATATAAAATGAGAGACTGACATAAATAATAAATAATTAATAGACTGGATTACAAAAACATACAATCATAGAATGGCATAGAAAAAATAACTTTATAATCATAAATATAACAGAAAAAATAAATACAAAAAGCCATTCAATAATTAAAAAAAAATAGTACATACCAACTAGACTGGATTTTAAATAAATAAATAAATAAATAAATAAATAAATAAATAAATAAATAAATAAATAAATAAATAAATAAATAAATAAATAAATAATAAATACAATGACAGACTGGCATACATAATAAATAAGTAATAGATTGGATTAAAAACAACATAGAATGGCATAGAAAAATTTACTTAAATAATAAATAATTAATATAAATATAATTGAATAAATAAATACAAAAAGCCATTCAATAAAAAAAAAGTACATACCAACTAGACTGGATTTAAAAAAATAAAATAAAAAAATAATAAAAAAATAGATAAATAAATAAATAGACAGATAGATAGATAAATAAATACATAAATAAATAAATAAATAAACAATGGTAAATAATAAATAATTAACCGATTGGATAAAAAAAAATACACAATCATAGAATGGCATAGAAAAATGAACTTAAATAATTAATAAAAAATATAACAGAATAAACAAATACAAGAAGCCAGTCAGTCAGCTATCTAGAACAACAAAGTGCTCTCCAGTTATGTGTAAAATAAATATCAAATGGTCAGTAACTAACTGAAATTCACCGTCAAATGAGTCTGTTTGCATTTAGAAATTACCTACACAAATAAATTCATAACATTTAACAAATGCAGTGTAAAATGGATGATGGACCTGGGAATTTATTTAAAAGATAACTGAACTACTAAATGCATACAATTAATTACATCTCTTGTCATTCTCATTTATTTACAAAAGTTGAATGCCTGAAAGTGTTAGCTGCGGTTGTCAGGAATACAGCTGTGAGGCTCTGGATGTGAGATCATGCGTTATCCCCTCAATTTCTTTAGCAGCAAAGCCGCAAATCTGCCACTGTGATCCACAGCTCTCTGCGACCAGATAAAATGCAGAGCGCTGTTTATCTTGATGAAAAAGCGGCATGAATCTTAATTTAATGAGCAAAAACTAATTAGGTGATTTAGGGAGAATGCTAATTCTATTCAAAGTGAGGAGTAAGATAAATTGGTTCCACCTTATGAATATTATGTTGATATTTTAGATGCATTTAAGGAAAAGAACTTGCATGAAACAATCAAATCATGCAGTTTTGAAAAGCCACTGGGATGTACTCCTTTGTTTCTATAAAAGCAGATACCATTATCCTGGAATGTTCCTCCTTTTCTTTCTTTCCTTCTTTATTTCTTTCTTTCGATTATTCATTTAGACGGTTTTAGTTGCAGTCATTTTACTCTGTTATGCATGGTTTTACTACAGAGCCATTTAAACATTGACACTCAAGATTACATTCCAAATTAAACAAACATTGACCATTTCTTATTCTAAAATAAAGTGAAAAATATAACTTAAATACAAATATTTTGTTTTTTAGCTTAAAAAAATATTAAAATATGTTTTACCTTATTTATATATATTGAAATTTAAACATTCAAATTATGATTTTTTTTAACCCCCTGAATGTAATTGTGGCCAATACTGATGGACAATCCAGCTTCTTTATTCATGACAAAAAAATAATAATATACAAATAAATAAAATATAATCCACCAATCACATGGCAGCAATTCAATGCATTTAGGCATGTAGACAACCCTAGCCTGGATGCCAGCCGAACTTAGCCCCGCCCACAACATTTGAGGTCAGGAAGTTCGGTCTGGACTTGATCCGTTGTGGAGCAACTACACTCTAAAAAAAAAAAGGTTCTATATGGCACCAAAAATGGTTCTTGGCTCGTAATCATAGGGGAACCTTTTTTAGTGCTATATAGCACCAATTTTGGTGCTTCAGTGGTTCTTCAGAGGTGCTATATAGCACCTTAGTCAAAGAACCGGTGAAGAACCTCTGAAGAACCACTGAAGAACCACTGAAGCACCAAATTTGGTGCTATATAGCACTAAAAAAGGTTCCCCTATGATTACGAGCCAAGAACCATTTTTGGTGCCATATAGAACCTTTTTTTTTAGAGTGTATACTCGAACCAGAGCTGTTCGGACCAATCACATTGTCAGGGCAGGCTTTATACGATGATGGACAGATGATCAACAGTAACGTAATCATCCACGTCATCAAAGAGCGCTTGAGTTGAATTCTTTCTAATCCTAAACGGAGAACTAGTTCATATATGCATTCACCTTTACTATTTCTCTCAAAAATGCTGATCGTGTTGGTAAGTACTCCGTGTATCCTTAAATTATTTTTTACAACACTGACAAAGATTGTTTACACTCATCTTCTTCTTCTACTTCTTCCAGCGTGTGTGCAGTTGAGTTCTGCTGACAACGATGCGTCGCTCCATTGCTCTGATTGGTTGTAGGTCTATCCAATTGAGTGCAGAGGCATTTTCTTTCCTGGTTCGTTTGAAACACGCCTCATAATCACAGCCCAATGGAGCAGCATCAGACTCTTATTCTGACTAAAATCTGAGTATGACAACGTCAGGCTAGGTCAACCCCGATCTGCTGAAGTTCAAACTGAGCATCAGAATGGGGAAGAAAGGTGATTTAAGTGACTTTGAACGTGACATTGTTGTTAGTGTCAGAGTAGAGTAGAGTATTTCAGAAACTGTAGATCTATCAGGATTTTCACACGCAATCATCTCTAGGGTTTACAGAGACCCTTACGAAAAAGAAGTATATTTAAGTAATGTTGAAGTATATTTTTAAGTATACTTTATGTAGTAAGTATACTTATATCAATGTGTACTAGTAACTTGTAAGTGGACTATTTCAATACTGCTTGGGACTAAATTGGCCACTTTTAGTATAAAGTATGTGTTTAAGTATAAGTGTAACAGTAAATTTTAAGTGCACAACTAGGTTTCTCATTTGTACTGCATCTGTCCAAATGAACTTATAAGTAAACAAGTAGTTTACTATTTTAATACAAGTAGTACATTTTTTTATGAAAGTGTACTCTCAGTAAATACTAGTTTAATAGTTTATACTGAAAGTATACTTGTAAGTTTTCTTTAAGTGAATATAACAGTTAACTATTTATATATTATTTTTGCACTTTAAGTATACTACTATGTTTAAATGTAGATATCAATTTTTTATACTTGAAATATACCTTTAAATGTACTTTAATTTTAAAAACATTTTATTATAGCATCATGCATCCTTTTTTTATCAACAATTCAATGTGGGTATAGTTTCATAAAGAAAGGCAATCGCGTTATATTACATTTGTGTGAGCAATCACTTGTTTCAGCTTCTTCTTCTCTTGTGTTTTGATCAGGAGATGCTGTACTCTTTCATAATATGTGTAATAGCGCCCCCTACTGTATAACAGGTGGGGAAAGAGTAAAGTGATTTTAAGTAAATTTCTATGTACACTACTAGTAGACTACTCTACTCAAAAATTCAGATGCGCAGAATTAGGACAATATTCAAAGCAATATTTTCAAACAATACAAGTTTATTACGACTGTATGTAAAACTATCTAAAAAAAGTATATTTAATAGGCTACTCAATCAAAGACTTTTGAGACTTTTCTGTCAAGTGCAATTTTAAGTATATTTCTGAGAAGTATACAAAGTAGACCGAAAGTATACTTTCTAATTTTTTGTTTAAAAGAAGTACACTAATATAGAACACTATAGAAACTATATAAAGCAAAATTTCTGTGGGAGTAAATGCCTTGTTGATGCCAGAGGTCAGAGGAGAATGGGCAGACTGGTTCAGCTGATAGAAAGGCAACAGTGACTCAAATAACCACTCATTACAACCAAGGTCTGCAGAAGAGCTAGCCTAGAAATCTAGACACACCCTAGCGGCATAACATTTATTTTGCCGCGAGTGTAGTCTAGCAATTCTCGGTAGACCTGAGAGCTAGAAAAAACAAACTCTGGTCAGGCCAATCACAGCGTGTGTAGAGTCGGTGGGCGGGCTTAACATAATGACGGCACGTCATGGCAGAGCTGCAGAGGTTCTGCGTGCTACTTGTAAACAAAGAAGCTGACGAACAGCTGTCTTTTGAATCGGCTTTGGCCGTGACTCTGGAAGACTTGGAGTTAAGCTTTTCTTTGAGAAAAGAACAAAGAACAGCACTGAAGTCCAGCACTGAAGTCATTCTTAAGAAAAGAAGATATGTTCGAAGTTTTGCCAACCGGATACGGCAAAAGTCTATCAACTAACGTTAGCTCGGCTTCACCTTCTTCTTTGCTCTGGTTGGTTGTGGCGCTCATGGCGCAATCCAATTGCGTGCAGAGGGAATTTGAAAGACAACTTATTGAGCCCTGTCAATGGTGAGTTTCCAGACCCAACATCTTGATGTGGGTCTGGCTTGTCAGGCTACAGAAGAGCATCTCTGAACGCAAAACACCTCAAACCTTGAAGCAGATGATCGACAGCAGCAGAAGATCACACCGGTGTCACCAGGCCCGTTGCAAGGGGGGTGCGAACGTGATGAGGCCCGGAGGTATATTAACGGGGGTCTACTGTTGCTATAGTAACAAACAATTTTTTGTTTATGTGGATATTTAAGAAAAAAATGGTATACTCAGTTAAACAGCAATAGGTTCAAGAAGTTGAACTGAGTAACTGAACTGCGCAGTGCGCACATTTTGACACTTAAATTATGTTCTAAATTATGAATGGGTCAAACGCATTTGCAAAACGGCCTGAATCCACTTGAATTCGTTTGGACTTCTCTCTCATTGAATCATCTGAAGAGATTTATCAGTCAGTAAAACAAACAGACAGTATTGACAGAACAACCAGCACTGTTTTTCAGTATTTCCTCTTTGAACATGCGCTAAATGGATGTCTGCCTATTTCTTTGCTTTTTGTAGTTTTCAGATTTAAAAATGTTTAAAACGTCTAGAGATAGAGTAGCCTACACTCGTTCTCACTCCGCATCGTCACTGCGCAGACCGATCCACGTATGATATAAAAAAAACGCATGAGTGAATCAAAAGCATAAGGAGTCGTGTGCTCTCGCTGGACTCGTTATCATACGGCGATCGGTCTCTGCACAGCACCGCTGCGAACAAGCCTTCCATCAACAATGCAAACGTTGCGTTACTATTCATTCACATGGCTTTACGATCCTACATCGGCATCAAAACACAACGCAAACACAGCGAATCCAACGCATTCATGTAGTTCGCCGTAATTTGTATAGACGGAGATTACAAACGAACAGCAGCTGTTAGCTCCATTAGCTGCTATTTCAAAAATGGTGGATCTAAAGTTTGTGTTCGTCTTGTTGACCCCGCCCCCAGCGCCTGACGTAATCGGTTCTTACTTCTAGCCCTGTTCTAGCCCAGCAATGTTTTGGTGCTACTTAAGAACCACTTTTCCTGGCTCGGAGCTGGGGCTTTGTGTGTGGAAACACAAAGAACCGATTTGAAACTAGGCTCTGGCTCCGATCTAGCTCTGGCTCTGCTTTGGTGGAAAAGGGGTATCAGTGGTTCAGGCTGGTGCTGGTGGTGTAATGGTGTGAGGGATATTTTCTTGGCACACTTTAAGCCCTTAGTACCAATGGAGCATTGTTTAAACACCACCGCCTCCCTGAGTATTGTTGCTGACCGTGTCCATCCCTTCATGACCACAGTGTACCCATCTTCTGATGGCTATTTTCAGCAGGATAACACAAAGCTCAAATCATCTCAAACTGGTTTCTTGAACATGACAATGAGTTCGCTAAACTCAAACGGCCTCCACAGCCACCAGATCTCAATCCAGTAGAGCACCTTTGAGATGGAATATGAGATTCGCATCATGGATGAGCAGCCGACAAATCTGCAGCAATTGCGCGATGCTATCATGACAATATGGACCAAAATCTCTGAGGAATGTTTGAAGCACCTTGTTGAATCTATGCCACGAAGAATTATGTATGTTATGTATATATATAAAAAAGTATAACATTTGAAATATTCTTGTTTTTAGGCAAAAATAAACATTAAAATGTTTGAATAATTAATAGTACTCTTTTTATTATTTTCCTAATCTGCTTTAAAACCCCCAGATCGTACAGAGGCCAATGAAAAACAATCCTCTTAGCTTCTTTAATAAAAACAAACAAACAGCATCTTGTCTTTATGGTTGAAACGTGTGGGATGAAACTAATGCTCTGGGGTAGGCCAGTTCTTCCATCTGAGCAGTTCCTCACCATTATTTGTTCCTTAGGTTTATCAGCAGGAGAGCTCAGTTTTAAGTAGAACACATTTAATGTCATAAATTATTCTTGGTCTCACACAGCGCTCTCGTCCCTATTTAACATTTTTGCCACTGAACTCAGGAGGAAGTCACAGTTGTTTGAAATCTTGGTACACCTTAAAACTCCAGCTCGCACAAAAGATGCAACGGAGTACAAATCTCTCACATGGAGAGGTGATGTGAGTTATTCTCATGAATTATAGGAATTCCATGCTGTGCTCTAAGAGTGGAAAGACCCTCTGCGGGGACACGGAGCTACTGAATGTTCTTGTTTCAGGGATGGGATTGTCGTATAGTGGAGGAGGAATTAATTTCTGTCATCTAACTTGTCTTTGGCTTAAAATCTCATTTTGATGAGATAGAAAATGCAGATGAATTCGGCTAAACCTCATCCGCCTGACTTCAGGACACAATGAAGTCATGCAAGCCGCACCGAAACTCGTTCATCTTGTCCTTTTTTTCCCGACATACAGTATTTGCCCCAAGCAAAATCAATCAGAGATCTCTTTTATTTTGAACCGTCTGTACTGAATAGCAGAAATAAATTGACCATTTGGAATACTAGTTATCCGTTATACAGTATTTTACCATAAATCCTTTTCATAACTGATTTAACCCTTAAAGGATTAGTTCACTTCAGAATTAAAATTTCCTGATAATTTACTCACCCCCATGTCCTCCAAAATGTTCATGTCTTTCTTTTTTCAGTCGAAAAGAAATAATTTTTTTTGAGGAAAACCTTCCAGGACTTTTTTTTTGTGGACTTCAACGGTTTGAAGGTCCAAATTGAAGGTCCCTTTTTAACTTGATTATGTAATGCGTGGCGTATCGCAGAGCAGTGCAAGTGCAAATTTTATTCATTTTGAAAATGATTGATGGTTTCGCTTGATAGGACCCTTATTCCCCGACTGGGATTGTGTAGAGCCCTTTGACGCTGCATTGAGACTGTAATTTGGAACCCATTGGACCCCGTTAAAGTCCACTATATGGTGAAAAATCCAGGAATGTTTTCCTCAAAAAACGTAATTTCTTTTCGACTGAAGAAAGAAAGATATGAACATCTTGAATAACATGGGGGTGAGTCAATTATCAGGAAATTTTAATTCTGAAGTGAACAAATCCTTTAAATGCATGAATGTTTTGCCAATCATTATTGCATATTCGTGTCTTTAGTGACCCAGATCTATATCTAACACAGATGGATCTCTACCTGTCACGATAATATAAAACTCTCCTGATATCAGAGTAACAATTACAGAAGAATAAAATAAATCATATTAGGTTACATTGTGGAGCTTGGAAAGGTTCAGTTTGAGCAGATGTTTTATACCATCATCACTGTCCTCGTCAGAGCTCATGTCCCAGAATATTCAGCATCTGGATCATATTCACAATCTCAACCATATTCTCAAAACTATCATTTTACCATCAAAAAATCTATATTTTGATCGCTGACAGCTTCTTCACCAGATCCACCATCAAGTGACAGTGACACTAATATTTGATTGCGTTGAGTAGGCCTACTTGTTCTGCAATAAATCGCTGAGCCATTTCAAGTTTGGCTGATGATACTTACGATTCTTTTGTTTTCTGCCTGCGGTAACTATGAGTGAAACGTCACTTCATCATTCTGTATCAGATATTGCCACCTTGTGGAACAAAGGTTAATTGCATTATTCCATCATCAAAGATTCAATTTTTGTTGTGCAGAAAAAAAATGTACTTACATTGTAACAGAGGCGAGCTAGTAGGTGCTTTGCGAGTAAACCTCACACCTCTGATCTCAAGAGACGCTCTAGTGACTAACGCTAGAGGTTGCAGCCTTTAGCCTTCTTGTTAGAGCGTCTGACTATCATGCCGGCACGTTCCGGAGTCCCGCTTGGAGCTGGCGGTTAGAATGGGAAGGGTTCCATTGGTGCCGTGACCCGGATGGGAGTGAGGTTTAGGGGGGGTGAGTGTAACAGAGGCCAGCTAGTAGTCGCTGTGCAAGTAAACCTCACTCCTCTGATCTCAAGAGATGCTCTAGTGACTGACGCTATAGGTTGCAGCCTTTAGCCTCCTTGTAAGAGTGTCCAACTCTCATGCCGGTGGACCGGAGTTTGAGTCCCGCTTGGAACTGGAGGTTAGAATGGGAAGGGTTACATTGGTGCCATGACCCTGATGAGAGTGAGGATTAGAGGCCTGAGTGTAACGGAGGCCAGCTAGTAGTTGCTGTGCGAGTAAACCCTACTCCTCTGATCTCAAGAGACGCTCTATTAACTGACGCTAGAGGTTGCAGCCTTTAGCCGCCTTGCTAGCGTGTCCAACTCTCATGGCGGTGGACCCGGGTTCGAGTCCCACTTGGAGCGGGCGGTTCAACCGGGAGGGGTTACGTTACACACCTCGGGTCGTTAGCGACCCTATACAATTTTGACAAAAAAATTATGGGAAAACAGACATTCTTTTATAACTGTATTTTTTTTGTTGTTATGTTGTTTAAAATTAATGGATTGAGGAATTCAAAGAAGGTTGATGTCTAACTGTAAAAAAATGAATGAGGAGGAGGGAAGTGAATGATGTCCTGGGTCACTAAAGGCCCGAGGTATACATTTCATAAAGCTCATACCTCAGCGATAAGGTTTAACAACATTCTAAATAACCGACTTTTCACTCAAAACAAGCCAGTTTCTGCCTGTTTGATGGCAGTTCAGCTGTATAATCCTCCCGTACAAGTGCATTTGAGTAAACATTTGTAGAGAATACCACATGGTCTCCACAATGTTTGTCCAAAAACAGAAAAAAAGATATATCTACAGATTTAGATTAGGGGGAACGCTTAAAAAAAACAAAAACAAAACAAAACCAATCAAGCTTCACAAGCAAAGCTTGCCACTATGACGCTCATGTCAATCTTGCCCGCAGCTATGATTATTTTTGTAATCTGACATTATTTATGATCCAGATAACAGTGATTTCTTTTATTCATTTGGATTATATTCTTCTGGTCGGGGCTCAGTCCAAACAATTGCTGATTTAATTCGCGATGTCTAGGTCATTTCCTTTATTTCCCTTTCCCCTGAGCCTTAAACTCATGAGACGCTACCTTTGACCTTTCCCAATGTCAGAAATTACAGTACTACTGTTCTCCATTATTTCGCCACTAACATCGTGACGGAAAAGTACTGTAAGCTTCTGTCTGAGTTCTGCTCACAATATAAGAGTCAGGACAATCCTAAGCTGCTTTAAATGAGACAGCGCCCGGGTTTCTGCGGCATGGATTGGAGCATTTGAGTGAGCGAACAATGCACTAGAGATTGTCTCTTTATGTCTCTCTCTCCCAATCTCTGGTGGCTCAGTCTAAAATCACTGCGCTGATTGCAAAGACAACTGATGTGTTTGATTTGCTCGTGCGATTAAGACACTTTATTAATTTGACTTCAATACACAATCAACAGGAGACAGAGACACTCACAATACTCTGTCTATCTGCATTTACTGAGGAATAGAACAATATTTCGAGTCGGGAAAGGAGTGCTTGTTATGTGTATACAGAAATAATTTTACAATTGAAAACAGCTGATAAAGCATGCGGTACTGGAGGTCGTCACTCTTGCATTAGAGTGATTAATGACACTCACAAATGAATGCAACATTTCATGCTGATGGTTTATTGATAAAACAATAACATTCTACATATTCTGGTATGTTACTGTTCCATCTAAATGAAAAACATCTTCGGCCCTTATTCCCAATACAGTGTACCACATGGGGTGTTGGCCATTGTGTGGTGCGATTCGAATTCTTGAATGAACTATTTAATTCATTTAACCCATAATGCACTCTGATTTAACACAAAGTCCATTTTTATCTAAGAATAGAAGCATTGGCAAGCATGGATGGGAGTGCTCTGTAACATACTGCTCCGAGACTTAAAAGGTGGAGGATCCAAATGCAGGCTAATGCAGTTTCATTGAAGGGTAATCCACAATTGTAGTCAAAAACAGGCAAACAAGGCAGGAGAGACAGGCAAAAGAGTAACCCACGGAACAGGCAAGTAATCCAAGAGCATGAGACAAGAAACAAGAGAGAATGCTCAGAAAGGCAGTATTACACTTTACACAAGGTGAACATGGTTTATATAGGCAGAGGAAATGAGGTAAATGAGACACAGGTGTAAATAATGAGTGATGATGAGTCCGGGGCAAAGGATTATGGGTAATGTAGTCCTTGATGGAGTGACAGTCCGGGATGGAGTGCCCTCTAGTGGTAATCAGGGGCACTCTCACTGGGGAATCGGGACAGCTTCAAGACAATAAATATATATTTTTTTAAATATTAATAATAACAATATAGCACCATTTGAACATTTGGGGTCAGTAATATCTTATGTTCACCAGGGCTGCATTTATTTGATAAAAATATTATTTAAATATGGTAAAAACAGTAATATTATGAAATATTATTACAATTTTAACTTTTCTATTTCAATATATTTTAAAATGTCATTTATTAAGCTAAAAGCTGAATTTTCAGCCTCATAACTCCAGCCTTCAGTGTCACATGATCCTTCAGAAATCATTCTAATACGCTGATTTGATGCTCAAGAAACATTTATTATTATTATCAATTTTGAAAAAAAGTTGCGCTGCTTAATATTTTTGTGGTAACCATGATGCATTTTTTCAGAGTTTTTTGATGAATAGAAAGTTTAAAAGAACAGCGTTTATTTAAATTGTAACAATTAAACAGTATAAATGTCATTACTTCACAATTGAATACCTTGCTGAATAAAATAATAGTAATAAAAAAATGTATACTGTATGCTCATGTTGATCTTTCTATAATTCTCTTATTTTTAAAGTGCCCCTATTATGCTTTTTCGAAATCTTCCTTTCATGCTGTGTATAATATAGTTGTTTGTGAATGTAAAAGGTCTACAAAGTTTTAAAGATCAAAGTGCACAATCAATGGAATTGTTGTCTCCTGAAAGAAAGAATCGATTCTGAACTGCCGAAATGAGTCATCAGTAATTCAAGTCTCACTTCCTGTTTCATACCTACATAACAATGTATCAAATATGCATAATGGCAGCCTATGGTCTTTCTCGGCTGCCCACGGATAACATCCACTTTGACCCTCAAACACTAGTTGTAGCTGAGGCCTTGAAAAGTTTGGTTCATGTTGTAGACATGTCGAGATGACACTGTTTTCAGCGCTGCGAAAGCAAATCTACTTTGCTGCACTTTCAAAGAGTGAGGACTCGGGCTTGAATTGATACGGTAAAACCAACGCCATCATTACTGTTTGTATCACAGTGTATCAAGAGCTGAGGAAGCCTCCAGAATGAAAATTCAGATGGTAATGGGCGTTTAGTTTCCGTCATGTGATGTAAACGGTAGGCCGATCACAACAGACTGGGCCATCTGACCAAGCAGAGCATGTTCATTTAAAGGAGAGACTGAATCTCCGAATGAAACCATTTTCAGACTAGGTGATGTGCACCCAAAAATGAAAATTAGCCCATGATTTACTCACCCTCAAGTCATTCTAGGTGTACATGACATTCTTCTTTCAGACAAATACAATCAAAAGTTATATTAAAAAAGTCCTGGCTCTTCCCAGCTTTATAATGGCATTGTCTTGTTGGTTACTTTCTGAAGTTCATAAAAGTGCATCAATCCATCATATAACTGCTCCACACGGCTCTGGGGGGTTGATAAAGGCCTTCTGAAGCGAAGTGGCGCGTATGTGTAAGAAAAATATCAATATTTAAAACTTTATAGACTAAAAAAGCTAGTTTCCGGCGGTCAGCGGTACGCAAGTCGACTTATATTAGCGTTATTGATGCATTAACTTCACATTGTAGGCTACTAGTTTTAACTATTGCCAGACTAAAATGTGTGAAATCAACGAAAACATGTTGAAATATGAAACAGGTAGGCAACCTTTCAATGCTAAATAAAGATACACGTACGACATGGGGATATTTTTTATGCTCTATAATATTAAACACAGCATGGTATAAAAGTAGGGTTGCCAACTGTCCCGTATTTAGCCGGGTACATGACTGTCCCGTTTATTGACTGCTAGGCTGATGTAACCACTGACTAAGGGGTCGTTCACATATGTTGCATCTTTTGCACGCTCAAGATCGTTATTTTAAATGTAGACTCAAATAGAAAGCAACGCCATCGTCATGCTCATGAGGTGCGCTCGTTTTTCCCAGGCACATCTACGCGCAGCGAGATATAAACGCTTAGCAATGTCAGTCGTGGCAGGAACATCTGTTTGTGTATGCAGTTGTAGATTACATTGCAAACAAATCATTATGACATTCATGGCGATACTGTAATGAGAAATCCATGTTGAAAACAGTTATGTAAATGTTTTTCAGGATTCTCTGATGACAGCATTAATCTGAAATAAAAAGCTTTTGTTACTTTTGACACATGTAATGCATTCTTGCTGAATAAAATTATTTCTTAAAAATTATTAAGTATTAATAAAACTATTCATTTAAAACAAATTCTTACTGACCCCAAACTTTTGAACTGTAGTGTATAATGCTACACAAGCTTTAGTTGGTTCGTGTGTAACAAATGACATTCATTTCTATGATGTTAAAATTCTTTTTAGGATTTAATCTAGCATTAATAGGTAGAGGAAATCAAATGTGTTTATATCTGAGAGCCTTTTATACACACACTTAACTGCAGACACTGAAATTACATACACAGCGTGGTAGCAACAGTATAAACATTTTGAGTGTACATTATAAATAACCACGATTATTCCTTTTTTTTCCCCCACTTTGTCCTTCGTTATGTTGTGTTGTAAATAAATGCAAACAATTCAAAAAGCCATTCTTTTAATCTCTTCACATTCTTTGTTCCAGTTCCCTCACAGTCATTCAGCTTATATACGGCCATTAGGATTAGGGGAGGGGTCTTTGTCTGCAGGTGTGAAAAACATCAATATTCATGATGATTCACATCCTCCCTGCATAACCCTTTCGGACACAAAACATGTCTTACAAATTTTAAATCAGTATATTTTTTTTATGTGAGCGAGTTATTTTTACATCGTCTTGAAGCAAAAATTCTAGCCTATGTGATCAAAAGTCTTGTGAACAAATATTCAATATGGGTTTTATGGCCTTATTTCAGTTACTTTTTTTCCACGAACCACGCATTAACGTAATTTTCTAAAAACTACAAACTTTTACATACATGCAGTTTTTGCTGAATACAGTGTAATCAGACTTTAGCCATGAAAATGTTACAAGAAACAGAAATAAGCACAAATGTCAGGGTATATCAAAACACCTCAAGGGCCCAGAAAACAGTTCAGAGGGTTAACCCCCTGGAGCCGTGTGGAGCAGTTAGATGATGGATAGATGCACTTTTATGGCTTCAAAAACTAACCAAAAAGTCAATGCCATTATAAAGATGGGAAGAGCCAGGACTTTTTAAATAGAACTATATATTATATACAATATATTGTAAGAGAAGAATGTCATACACCTAGGATGACTTGAGGTTGAGCGAATCATGGGCTAATTAAAATTTTTGGGTGAACTATGCCTTTAAAGTGTTTTTTTTTTCCCTTGTAGGCAAGCAAATCTTTGTTGGAGACCTTTTAAATAGCACAATAGGGGTACTTTAATCATTATGAACACATTAAACGAACAAAAAGAACAAATATGTGTTGCATCATACCTCCAAATTCGGATTCACATCTACTGCACATGAGAGCCACAGCTCGACTACTAGGACTTTGGTATGCTTTTGTACGCTGACATTTCAAAGAGAAAATAAATAATGCTAATTAGGGAGCCTGTTTGTACCAGCACTTAAAAGTATTTTCGAACAGTTTTTACAAAGATTACAGTCACAGTATAATCACATGTCAATATTATTTCACATGCTTCTAAGCGTGATAGGGCATGTAAAACTCACACCACAGGGAAACAGGACCTTGTTTTTCCAACATTCAAATTGGCCTTGAATCAAGGAGCACTTAGCAAGGCCTAATCAGCCCAGTGTGTCTGCAACCTCAAGAAATTAACCAGGGCTAATTAGCATCTGAAAGCGTTAATTTGTTTTGCAACAACTCCAGTGCTCTTTAAATACCAAACGCAAGTAGAAGAAGAAAAAAACTTGAGCGTGCTTCATTTCAGATCATCTCATCGTCTGCATGGCCTTTTTGTTGTCTTCATTCAGATTCCCTTTGGTCTTATCCATCACCTCCCCCACCAGCACTTCTCTCCCATGTGCCACAAAATACAGCAACAGCTTGTAGGTAATTGATCAGACAAGCCAACTGTAAAATATTCATTTTCTACTTCAACAGCCAAATAAATCTCTGGGGAGGTTTTCAGAGGACTGTGCTCAGATATCGCTTATGCGTTGCCAGGTTAGCGCGGCACTCATTGTGAAGTCAGTCCGGAGGGAGTTCTGCTTTAGGATGGGTGCTGGTCGATGACCGGCCAAGCAGGACATCGGCCTCAGTCCTGCCTCAGCAGCACATACTCAGGCTTAAGACAGGATTCAGATGCGGCCAGTTGGTTGCCAGTGTCCACTCGACATCAGGGTGAAAGCCTGAACCAAAGAGGATGTAATGAATAGATTAAAAAAACAGCAAAGATAGACACTATTTATACTGTTCATACACACATGGAGCATAGTGGACAGATAAAAGTGTCTTAAAGAGAGTTGGAATTAGGGTTGGGTGGTGTGATGGTAGAAATGTGTCTAACTGATAGATTTTCTGTTACACTATTTGTATTGCTGAAAATACATTCACGATGCAGAGCATGAAAAACATGGAGGAACATGAAAATAATCTACAAAATTAAAAAAAAATAACGATTCAACATTTATGCCTTTGCTGCCAAGGAACAACAGTTTATTGAATGTTGATTAGGTCTGGACACTGACACAAATTTCACAATTAGATTCTATTTCGATTCACACGCTTGAGAATCAAATCAATTCCGATTTTGATTGCCTTCGATTAGATATTGATTCATTTGTATTTATATCAGGCACAATAATTTGTCTCGAGGAAAATAATATCTCAATTAATGATGCAAACTATACAGGGCAGCCTCTCAGTTGGTATATTACTTTAATATAACATGTTAAAATTAACAACTGATTTGTAAACATATTTGCATCCTCGGCAGCAAAGGCATAAATGTTGAATAGTTTTGTTTTTTTATATTGTAGATTATTTTCATGCTCCTCCATGTTTTTCATGTTCTGCGTGAATGTAGTTTCAGCAATACAAATAGTGTAACAGAAAATCTATCAGTTAGAAACATTTCTACCATCACACCACCCAGCCCTAATTCCAACTCTCTTTAAGAAGCTTTTATCTGTCCACTATGCTCCATGTGTGTATGAACAGTATAAATAGTGTATATCTTTGCTGTTTTTTAATCTATACATTACACCCTTATTGGTTCAGGCTTTCACCCTGATGTTGTGTGGACACTGGCGACCAACTGGCCGCATCTGAATCCTGTCTTAAACTTTATTTAGTCTATAAAGTTTTATATTATATTATATATATACACTCACCTAAAGGATTATTAGGAACATCTGTTCAATTTCTCGTTGATGAAATTATCTAATAACCAATCACATGGCAGTTGATTCAATGCATTTAGGGGTGTGGTCCTGGTCAAGACAATCTCCTGAACTCCAAACTGAATGTCAGAATGGGAAAGAAAGGTGATTTAAGCAATTTTGAGCGTGGCATGGTTGTTGGTGCCAGACGGGTTGGTCTGAGTATTTCACAATCTGCTCAGTTACTGGGATTTTCACGCACAACCATTTCTAGGGTTTACAAAGAATGGTGTGAAAAGGGAAAAACATCCAGTATGCGGCAGTCCTGTGGGCGAAAATGCCTTGTTGATGCTAGAGTTCAGAGGAGAATGGGCCGACTCATTCAAGCTGATAGAAGAGCAACTTTGACTGAAATAACCACTCGTTACAACCGAGGTATGCAGCAAAGCATTTGTGAAGCCACAACACACACAACCTTAAGGCGGATGGGCTACAACAGCAGAAGACCCCACCGGGTACCACTCATCTCCACTACAAATAGGAAAAAGAGGCTACAATTTGCACAAGCTCACCAAAATTGGACAGTTGAAGACTGGAAAAATGTTGCCTGGTCTGATGAGTCTGGATTTCTGTTGAGACATTCAGATGGTAGAGTCAGAATTTGGTGTAAACAAAATGAGAACATGGATCATGCCTTGTTACCACTGTGCAGGCTGGTGGTGGTGGTGTAATGGTGTGGGGGATGTTTTCTTGGCACTCTTTAGGCCCCTTAGTGCCAATTGGGCATGGTTTAAATGCCACGGCCTACCTGAGCATTGTTTCTGACCACGTCCATCCCTTTATGACCACCATGTCCCCATCCTCTGATGGCTACTTCCAGCAGGATAATGCACCATGACACAAAGCATGTCATCCAATCATTTCAAATTGGTTTCTTGAACATGACAATGAGTTCACTGTACTAAAATGGCCCCCACAGTCACCAGATCTCAACCCAATAGAGCATCTTTGGGATGTGGTGGAACGGGAGCTTCGTGCCCTGGATGTACATCCCACAAATTTCCATCAACTGCAAGATGCTATCCTATCAATATGGGCCAACATTTCTAAAGAATGCTTTCAGCACCTTGTTGAATCAATGCCACGTAGAATTAAGGCAGTTCTGAAGGCGAAAGGGGGTCAAACACAGTATTAGTATGGTGTTCCTAATAATCCTTTAGGTGAGTGTTTATATATATATATATATATATATATATACAGGTGCTGGTCATATAATTTGAATATCATCGGTATCATCGGAATATATCATTGAATATCATCGAATCAAAAGTTGATTTATTTCACTAATTCCATTAAAAAAGTGAAACTTGTATATTATATTAATTCATTACAAACAGACTGATATATTTCAAATGTTTATTTCTTTTAATTTTGATGATTATAACGGACAACTAGGAAACTAGGAAAATCCCAAATTCAGTATCTGAGAAAATTTGAATATTGTGAAAAGGTTCAATATTGAAGACACCTGTCTTCAACAAGTAAATTCCAACACAGGATATTTGGGTGAAAATACCTTATTTTCAATAAGGAAAAACTCTGAATACATTGTGGTGAAGAAAACGTGGCACTGCAAGCTAAAAACCTGCAAATAAAAATAAACATAACATTAATGGCAAAGTTTCCCTGCATCACATCTGGCAAATGACAGAACAGAAGTTACTTCATTATATAATGAGGATGAGACGAATGAATGGACATAAGAAAATCACGAGCTTGACGTGTTCGATATTAAAAGGCAATAACTTAAGCCCTGAAAGAGGCCGACGCCAAACGCACCGTGTTCAACAGTCGCATGCCGCACATATCACACAAATGACTTAATTTCCTTATTACCTATTGTTTTAGACATATAAGACATGAGGAAAATAAAACTATTGGCTACAGGCTACCATTAGATAATTATGTGGTAAACGAGAACACACGCATGAAACCAATGAATGCATGAACTCGTGATTCTACAAAATGTCTTTTAAACTTCATACCCGGTCATAAAGCAAAACTCTGGAGAATAATTTCAGTGCTAAATAGTCACAACGTCTTTGTGAGATGAATATCTCTATTCTCTTGGGAATGTCTGTTTCAGTCTTCAGCACCTGCTGGTTCGCCACGCTCCGCATTTGAAATCTCCACACGAACGGTTTTCTTCAAGTGCATTTAGCGCATGCGTATACCATTTTTCGGACGTAGGACATGTTCAGCCAACATGGATTTTTCACTTCGACTTCATAGATTGACTGAGCACAATTAAATATGTTCGGTGAATATACAATTTTAATTTTGAGTGAAGACCTTAAGCTATGATTAGTACAATGCATCTTTTTGCATGGCGATAATTATTTGGAAGTCATTTATTGGGCCAATATGTAATGATCAATTTGCACAATTCCCCCCCCCCCCCAATTTTTTTTTACAGTGTATGGGACCTTATATAGACAGGTGTGTGCCTTTCCAAATTATGGTTCTTCTTCTGGAAGGTTCTCCTCTCTCCACACAGAAACGCTGGAGCTCTGTCAGAGTGACCATCGGGTTCTTGGTCACCTCCCTGACTAAAGCCCTTCTCCCCTGATCGCTCTAGAAAGAGTCATTTACGGATGATGGAGGCCACTGTGCTCATTGGGACCTTTAATGCTGCAGAAATGTTTCTGTACCCTTCCCCAGATCTGTGCCTCGAAACAATCCTGTCTCAGAGGTCTACAGACAATTTCTTGGACTTCATGGCTGGATTTGTGCTCTGACATGCACTGCTAACTGTGGGACCTTATAGACAGGTGTGTGCCTTTCCAAATCATGTCCAATCAACAGAATGTACCACACGTGGACTCCAATCCAGTTGTAGAAGCATCTGAAAACAGAATGCACCTGAGAGATATATATAGAATATATACATTGTTTGTTCAACTGATATTATAATTCATAATTGAATATACTAAAATGCAAAAAGGTTTTATTGTTTACCCAGCATGACCTTTTATGCTGCGTTCACACCAAACGTGAATAGAGCGTCTGGCGCGAGTGATTTCAATGTTAAGTCAATGGAAAGGCGCGTTGACGCGTGTCTGGAGGTCCTGCGGGGCGTAAGACGCGTTTCGCGCGGCACGAAGGACGCGAATCCGCCTCATTAGCGCGTCCAGTTTTCGCTTCCAGCGCTCGATTTCTACGCGCGTCCAATTCGCCGCGGACGCGCGAATGCATTCAAAATGTTTGCGCGTGAAACTAGACGCGGTAGACGCAATTTTGACGCTCTATTCGCATTTGGTGTGAACGCAGCATTAGGAGGACAGAATTCACAAAAATAATTCTGATTTGAGATAGTTTTGAACTGTTAGAAAAAACTATTTTTTGTGTACTGAGATCATAGCCCTTGTGAGAATTAAACTAAATAAAGTATTTCCTGCTGCCAAAAATCATGTTCGATGTGAATAGGCCATAAGGACTGCTCTTTTAAGCAATTTGAAAGTTTTTACTGCAGTATACTGTGCTGAGCAGCTCTGAGGCGTTTGGACCTTCAGTGTCTCCTTCACCTCCACATGAAAATACTTTATGGATGACCCCGCTGCTAAAAGTGTCAAACTCATTCCTTGTCACACAATTACAGCAGCAATAAAGAATATTTTTCACACCGCGTATGACAGAAGACCGAGGAATTAGGATGCTGTTCTTGTCTATCAATTACACAGCGCTTCCTGCAAGCATTTCAACAGACGTAAATCAGTTGGGACCACATATGTGTTTACGAGACATGTTTGCTCTCCCACTGTCTTACATCAAGTGTTTGTCTACTCTTGAAAACGAGAAGGAAGCCCTCTGAAGAGTGTTTGTAAAAAATTAAACATTTATATATCAAAGCAAAATGTGAAAGCATTCATATTTAATAGGAGAACACTTTTACAGCCCGGTTAATTGAATGTCTTATCTATTTTATGCAGATGCCTCATAAATTTAAAATATTACATATCTTCACTACCTGCTCTGGAAAACCTCATTGAAGCATTCAGAAGTATAATTAAGGATAAGGAAAAATAAACCAATGTTTTATTTATTTTATAAATCATAATAATAAATGCTAAAACTCATTTAAAACTACTCCCGTTTATGTTACCCCCCCCTCTCTCTCTCTCAATGACTTGATCAATTGTGCTTTATAAATATCTATGTAAGCTCATGGAATGGGTTGATTAAACTTGGGATAATCTCTGGGCTCATCCGTTCAATATCATAATACTTAGGATGTAATCCCCTTGTGCACTGGTCTGCTCTTCCTAGAGTACTGGATTTGATCCTCTACTTTTTTCAGTTATATATTTATTTTGGACTATGTCCCCAACATTAATTTACACTAATAATGGACAAATGATCAAATAAACCAATAAAATTAATTTACAAAAGAAATATAATATTAGAACTAACAACTCAAAAGCTCCAAATGAGTGGTCGACCAATAAAACCCCCAAATGTGTGGTCTAATTTGCCTATTTTATCATCTGTGATTTCCAAATTTTAAAAAAATATTTTTTGAAATTTGTAGTTTTGATTTTATGAGTTGTAACTCCCAGTTCAAGTTGCCTGTTAAGGGTATAACAAGGATTGTCCACAGTAATGCATTATTGTAAATTCCGGGGTGACGAGTGAGGGGTAATTTGCAAAATGTTTTAACTCAAACTACATAGATTGAGAAGGGGGACTGCAGTGGGGCTTAAAAGCTTAAAAACAGAGGCCTGGAGGGCCTATAAGGGTCTTCCCTAAAGGCCCCGGTCCTGGAACGAGATTTCTACTGGTCCTCCCATCACCCACAACCGACCCCTCACTCATCACCCTAGAATTGGCAATAGTGCAATGACTACAGGGAGCCCAGTTTACCTGGAAAAACACCATTCATTGTCAATACTGTGGATAATCCTTTTTTATATACCCTAAACAGGCAACGTAAACTGGGAGTTACATACTTTTCAAAATGTGGTAAATAACAGCATGAGCAACATATAACTTAATTTTCTTTTTCAACATCTTAAGACAATTTTCATAATTAATATTAGCAGTTGCTTTGCATTTGCATTCAAATTAATATATATTTACACATCACAAAATCTGAATGTCCTGCACCAATGGTGCTCATGTTGGGTTTAGGTCAGGCTGACTAATTGATCACAGAACTCGAAACAAATCATGTGACCAGCATACTCAAGACAGACTAGGCTATGATAAATGATAAAAGGATTTGATGAAAACATCTTTCCTATGCCCCAAACAAGACACTAAAGAGTATGTAACTCGTGGTTCACGTTGCCTGTTTTAACTATTCTTACCTACAGCAGTGGCACAAATATATGGTAATATGTGGCTTTAGTATCACTGATAGTTTGTGTGGTTTAATGCCACAAAGATTTGTACCTAGGGATTGGGAGCCTGATAAGATCGCACAACTCTGGTAGGCGTTCAAAAAGGTTTAGGGAAATACGTCTTTGAGGTAGACATTTTCTGCTGCTGATAATACCACAATATAATAACTATGGCTTTGAGAATGAGTGTGTTTGTTTGTGCAGGTGTGATGGAAGAGTGTGTTCATTTATAGTGACCTTTGTCTGAAGGAGGATCTTGGGCTGAAATGGGCTGATTGACTGGTTCCATTGCAAAGTGTGTCCTTTAGATGTGTAAAAACTGTAACTGTGTCTGGAAAAGTCAGATGATGCAAGCATATACATATATCAAACAATACACAACTGCATTCCTTATTATGCACAGGGGTTATTTTGGGGGTGTCGTGGGCTTGGAATTTAAAATTCCTCTTAAAAGAGAGAAACAAAAGAGAGAAATGGCTAGAAAAAGGCTCAAAGGGTCTAAAACTAAGAATATTATGTATCTATATGTGCGTGTACACACCCACACACTTAATACAACCCACAGTCTACTTCCTATTTAAAATGGATGATTGGATGGATGGTTGATTGGATAAATGAATGGATGGATGGACTATGTCTCAGGTCCTCACGTCCAAAAATACCAGAAATGTATTCTTATATTTAATTAGCATTACCTATCACTTAAGGTCTGTCCACACAGAGAACAATAACTATAAAGACAGCTCTTTAAAGCAGGAGATAGTCAACAATATTGTTTCTCTGTGCCGTTATCATTCTAGTTCTGGTGTGGACTCTACTATTCTTTTATATTTAGAATGATTTTTAGAAAGATATATCTTTATCATTATCGTCCTTAGTTTGAACAGGCCTTAACTCACTGCTTTGACCTACAATAGGTTAATTAAATGACGAACAAACTGCATAAAAATACATCCATGCTAAAAGTTTACCCACTGCACTTTACAGGCTTTATGGAGCTTTGAATTCCGAGTGTGACAGTCATATCGCCTCAAACACAGGAAATCTCCTTCTCCATGGCCACTGGTGGGCTGCTGGGCTTTCTGAGAGTTGACGCCCCCTGTATGTTTAAGTGGGCAGTCCTCCCACTCACCCTCATCTTAACGGAAGCTGCCCTAAGCAGGACCCGACAGAGACATGATGAAGTCCCCAGTTCTGCTGTTATGTGATTTGCACTGGTGGAAAGAAGGCGGTGGATCAAAGACAGGCAGACTTTAGGGTTGTAGTTATGTGTGGTAATGTTATAAAATTGAAGAGAGGCCATTTTATAAAAGTATCCGAGACTATGATGGCCTCAGAAAAGGGGCTTTCACACAGGTAGGGACTCAGTTATAGGAACTAGCCATCAGTGCAGTCCCCTGAGAACTAAATTTTCCACATGGGCTATTTTCCTAGTTGCATTCACCACCAGTAGGAACAATGAAGTGGCGTAAGCCGGCTGCCAGCGCCGACATTTAACCACAGTATAAAACAACGCCAACAACTGGAGGATGGATGATGCCGTGATCAGTTGAGAAATGCCTGGACTTCAGCGTAGGCCCGTCTATCATCACTCCACCTCGCCCTGACTCCTTTGCCTTGGCTCCTTCCTCCCTTGGCTCCACCTGGGACCATCGGACTTACGGCTTCCCCGGGCACCCTCAACCCTCCACCTCGGTCGGACATTGCCTCGCCTGCACCACAGACTTTCGAGCCGTCCGATGCACTCCATCTCTCAACCCCTATGGCTCTGTTCTCCTGGCTCCACCTCGGCCCTCAGACGCTCCAGCTCCACCTCAGCCCTGTGGTACCCTAGTTCCACTTTGGGGGGCGTCATCACTACGGCTCCGTTGCATGTGGTGTCATTTTGGTCCATCTGCTCTCCGTCTGCACTCTGGGCTCCCTTTCCATTGGCTCTGTCTCCATTCGTCGTGTTTCAACTAAAGCCTGTGACCTGACTACGAGTTGTGACTATTGTTTGGATTTTATGCTCAGATACTTTAATAAACACCCGCTTATGAAATCCACCTAGCCTACCCCTTCCTCTGACACATCAGCTCTCCCTGGTATTTAAACCCTTAGTTTCCTCAGTTCGGTGTCTGGTATTGTTTATGTGAGTGTGTAGTTTACTCTCTTTCTCCTCAGTGTTCTTCTTATTCAGTAAAAAGACTTTTGTTGATCCTTGACTCGTGCATGTGTCATGTCTACATGTAGTCTCACGTAGCCAGACCTTCAGACTGGACTTTTTCACAGCTTTCAATGGCTAAGGACTGCCCAAGAGTAACGCAACAAAAAATGTAACGCAACCAATCGCAGTTAGTTTTGATCCTCATCATGTTTAGGGGTGTGAAAACGTAAAGTCTATGTCCCTGCAATAACAGTTTGCATCTATAAGAGTGCATCTATAAATTATTAATTCAAGAACGTTGTGCAAGTTTACTGCAACAATGGAGTTGCGAACTTCACATTCTTTTGAAAATCCAGCATTTAATTGATCCTGGTAAGCGCTTATTGTCACAGTTGTAAACACGACAGCGTTCTTCAAGGTATCTGTTTCCAGGTTAAAGAACACAACTAACGTCTTGCGGACATCTTGTAGAATTCAACCAATCCGATGATGACTTTGAAAACCCTAAAGTGTTTCCAGATAAGTGTGCCATATGCATCAGATGTTCAGCCAACGGTCTGTGGGTGTGACGTCTGAGGCTGAGACTTGCCTACGTGTGACAACCATCAAGTAAAAAATTTATAATTTTCCTCACACATTGAATACGTGTGTACAAACCAAAAGCGTGTTTGAATATATTTTCTAAGGTCATTTTTTTTAACGATATCGTTTTCATTAGATATCTTTTTTTTTTTGCAGAGCTAACCCAACCAAAAATAAACTTGCCTTGTCATAAAAAAGGCCTAATTTAGTCTAAACTAAGGCTCTGGGCAACATCCCTGGTTGTTTCCCCCTCACAACGGCCCTGATCTGCAGTCAAAACAAATTCATAATGCTATTATGCTGTGCAAATCCCAGAGCCAAACCATACACATAAACGGTAATCCTGTTGGTAAACTACTTTGTTTGGTTAACAAACACACATGCAGACTAGAACACACCAACTTGCTTGTCTACTAGTACCGTAGGTGCTGTATTCCCAAACTAACCCATTATAGGCCCAATGCAGCAGCAGTTAAATGTACAATTTTGATGCAAGATTGGTAACACTTTACACTAACAGTATTATATTTTTAAACAACAAACAATGCTTTCACAGCATTTATTAATCAGCTAATGTTAATTATTACATACATTAACATTAAAGGGTTAGTTCATCCAAAAATGAAAATTAGCCCATGATTTACTCACCCTCAAGTCATCCTAGGTGCATATATCATTTTTCTTTCAGACGAATACAATCGGAGTTACATTAAAAAAGTCCTGGCTAATCCAAGCATTATAATGGCAGTGAATTGTTGTTTTGTTTATGAAGTCCATAAAAGTGCATCTTTCCATCACATAACTGCTCCACACAGCTCCGATTTTGAGGGGGGGGGGGGGGGGGGGGGGGGGTTAATAAATGGCTTTTGAAGCGAAGTGGCGCATTTGTGTAAGAAAAATATCCATATTTAAAACTTTATAGACTAAAATAACTAACTTCCGGCAGAAAGCCGCACGCAATTCGACTTAGGTCAAAAGAGTAATCCCTGACGCGATGTATAGGAGCATCGCAAACTTCGACGCCTCTCGTGGATAGTGCTGGGCAACAAACTCAAGCCCCTCTTTTGTTATATCGAAATTCTCTGCCATTTCTCTTTAAAAATTCTTGTTTTAGACTAATTCATGACAGGCGTTTTGTTTTGCTCCTCTATGCTTCTGCGTTCATCAATACGCATGCGTCAACGCTTCAAGGGTTAAGGGTCAAATTGCGTACCGCTGACCGCCAGAAGCTAGTAATTTTAGTCCATAAAGTTTTAAATATGGATATTTTTCTTACTCAAACGTGCCACTTCGCTTCATAAGGCCTTTATTAACCCCCAGAGCCGTGTGGATTAGTTATATGATGGATAGATGCATTTTTATGGACTTCATAAATGAGACAACAATTCACTGCCATTATAAAGCTTTTTCTGTGGAAACCATGACACATTTTTCAGGATTCTTTGATGAATAGAAAGTTCAAAACGGTCACTTTGAGGATTAAAGTATTCATTTCTTTAATACTTTTGAACAGACACTAATTAACAATGAACAATAGTATATTTATACTTTACAAAAGCTTAAAAAAAATTGCTCATTGTAGTCTATTATACTCAACTTATGTTAACAAATATAACCTCAGTAAAGTGTCACCAATGATAACACCAACTGCATTACTGTTACACCCACCGTTTTTCCTCTTGAGCTTTTAACTCCGCAGTTTTCTTCTTTCAAAAATAAGGAAGTTAGAGATGGATGGAGGGAGAAAGAGAGACAGAGAAAGGGAGGGAGTGGTAGAAAAAAAGTGCAGGAGATAAAGAAAAAGAAACGTAATTAACCTCCTTTGCAGGGAGAATTCTATTACAAAAACCTATTCTGCCATGCAGAGTGGGACTTGGAGATGTGACAGGCCGTGGAGGGAAAAAGTCAGGAGCTGTCTGCATCTTAAAACAACTTCCAATTTGCGTCCCCTATCTTTCCTCATCCTCACTGAAGCCGGAAATTGATCAATGCACACTTAGAGAGGGGAGGAAAGAACACAGCACTAACACTAAACCAACTATTTCATGTTTACGTGGCATGTGCCGTACAGAAATAACCTGAGAGGAGGTTTTCAAGGTGTCACGGGGAAAGTAGCGCTTTTTCTTTTTTTTTTGGAAGTAGAAACTGTGATGCACCGTAGTGACATTCAGCCACAAAACGCATCAAGTGTGGAAAAAATATCCTTGCGACGGAAATGTCACAGAGTCCCTCCCCCAGTAATCAGTTTGCGAGCATTTCTCACTCATTACATGACAGGATGAAAAATTGTGCTCTATCGTTTTGCTGTTAAAAGGGAGACTAGGTGCCGTGAAAAGGCCAGCAGATGCTTCTTTTGAGGCGCTTCCATGAAGAGGCTGCACTGCGTGAGAGCCCTGGGAGAAAGAAGCCTGAAATGGCAGGGGTTAATAAAGTCCATTTTTGTAGTTAGAAATAACACAAGTGTTCGAGGGGAAATTACAGAGGGGGCGTCAATATCCTCCAAAAATAATTACACTCCAAATACTTCCTCTCGCTCAACCCCCCTCCACTGCTCGCCCTCAAATCGCCTGGGGGTTTGAGTGACAGCTCCGCTGGGGCGAGTGTGCCATCCGTGTGCCATGCAGGGACGAGCGCTGGCAGCCGGTGAAGAGAAGCCGAAGGAAAGACAGAGGGACAAAACCGGCCTTTGTGGCTCAGAGCTGGCAACATCTACTACAGGTGTCCTTTTCACCAACAGAGTTTGTAAACCATTTGGGAAGATCCTCCCATTTTGAGTCAATCCTCAAACATGACCATCCGTCTTGAACGCAAGTAAAAAGCTGGTGTGCAAATATCCGAATAGAGTCATAACTAAACCGGAGATCAGCCACACTTTTAGAAGAAAGAGGTTCAAAATAAAAGCTTTGTCGGCATTAGGGATGCAACAATACAGTTAGTCCACGGTTCAATACATACCTCGGTTTTTAACCACGGTTTTCGGTTCGGTTCGGTTCTGATGGCTTGTCACATCAGTTTTTTGCTATTCTATCCAGGAACAGGAACAGCAAGAGGTTAAGGAGAAAAAAGTCTATTTTTTATTACAATACTCTTTCTTTATTTTACTTAAAATAATTGAAAAACCTTACTTAAACTTAAAACTTGACTTAAAAAAAAAACCCTTGTACACATTCCTAGAGTATTGTATAATATAAAATAAATGTATATAAAGATTTACACTGGCAGCTCAGAGCTGTACAGCAGTATTTAAGTATGACATTTAATGAATAAATGTAAAAATAAAACACTACATAGACTTCACTAGAAGATTTACATTGATTCTTATTAAAGCTACAGTATTAGTTTTTCAGTCAAGAGCAGTGAGTGATTTTCTCGCTGTCTTTTGTTGCTGTATTAACATTAAAGGGATAGTTCATTCAAAAATGAAAATTCTGTCATCGAGAAATGAATACAGGTTTGGAACAACATTAGAGTGAGTAAATGTTATGTAAAGAGTAAAGAGTATGTTCACTACTGCACTGCTGTCAATTTAAGACCTGCGTGCATCTAATATACAGACACGCCGATTTTACTTTCACTTTAGACATAACCGACTGTGTTTATGTTAACCTTGTGTGTATTTGACAGTATTAGCGCAGTAAGATGACTACTTAGTCCAGTAATCACGTGTGTGACAGGTGTTTAGTGCGCGCGCTCGGAGAAGTGCATGTTAAAACAGTGCATAAGCACGCGAATGAAAGCTTTAAAACGCATGCAAATAATGAACTTTCGTGATTGTGAATAACTATAGTGTTCCGTGAGTATAACTCTACCACTAACGTGTGATGTGAATGTATGTCGCGTTGTTCAGTATTTGGATGGAGGCAAATGATAGAATTTGTAGAAAAATAATTAATTAAATGCAAAAAAAACGCAATTGACAAATGCGTATTGAAAGGTGAATGCCGTAGCGAAGGGTTCAATATTATATTGAGAATTGTGGCATCCCTAGTCGGCATAAAATGGAAAATATTCTTTGGTTACACTTTATTTCAATAGTCCACTTTAGACATTCTTTGCAACTACATATCAACTAACTCTCATTAAAGTAATAGTAGACTGTAGTAGAGTGTAATGGTGCGTTCACACCGGACACGAATAAATTGCGCTATTCGCGCAAAGTTGAACGCTTGAACATTTTGAGTTTACTCGCTTCATTCGCACGTGGGCTGTGTTTACACGTCTTTTTTGTTAAAATACTACTGTTCATGTGTGACAAAACTTAGTTTTAAGACTTTTTCAGGTGATAATGTAGTTGTTTAAAGCTCAAATCTGTGGTTTATTTATAAAAAGAGTGCCTATTTGAACATTTGATCTGGTGTTTTCGGAGTTGTGGGATCCAGGCGTTCAGAGGCGCTCCGCGCTCGTTAACCCCGGCGAGAGCAGCCTTTTCTCGGCTAGTCCTTCAGACATTTGCCGCTGGCTCTGATGTCTCTGTGGTGTCTTGAGCTATAATTCGTCTTGTGTATATGTAACGGGCGATCTTTGGTCTCATGGATCTATAATTTGTTTCCTGGCAAATCGTTTAGGCTGAGGGCAAAGTGAAGTTTCATTCCTTTTTCATTTTTTGGGCTATTTAACTTTACGTTACCGTTGAAGCCTACTAGCACTGACTTTGAATGTTTGACTGAATTGTTTGCTTTATTACATGTATAGCTTCTTTTACCTTTTACTTGTACTTTTGTATTATTGATCATACATAAACTTGCATTTAACAAAAAGAGACTGGGTTGTGTTTCATGTCATTTAATGTTATCACAGTGATAATCATATGCACACTTGTCTGAACCAGATATTAATATATGATTAATCTAAACGAGATTTTCTCCTCATTGTTGTCACTACTAGAGCAAGCTCCTGATTGGTTAACGTGGCGCGAATATCCGCCAAAGTTCAGTTTTTTTTCAACTTGGGCGATTTGCACCATTAGCGCGAATCACGCGTCAAACGCTCAATTCGTGCCATGTCATTTGCGCAAATCGCGTCATTCGCGCCGCAGAATGTCTATTTGCGTCTTTGCATTGACTTAACAACGAGTAAATCACTCGTGTGAAATGCTTCATTCGCATCCAGTGTGAACGCACCACAAGGTTAGGGTTCAGGTTAGTAGAATAAGTTACTTATAGTCAGTAGAATGTCTATTGAGGGACCATCAAATTAAAGTGTATGCAGATATTAAGTAGACAGTCAACTAATACTCTAATGACTGCTGACATGTTGACATGTAGCAAAGTTTCTTATAGTTAGTAGAATGTCTAAAATGGACCATTGAAATAAAGGGTTACATTTCCCTTCTCTATTGCGATGTATATCTGAGCAAAACCTCTAGAATGAGAATTTTTTTTTTACTTGATTTTGTCCCTGGAAACTGATATTTAGTCCTACCCTCTGACATTTAGTCCCACCCTCGTCGTCGCGCAGGGTACTCCAATGATTTCAATGACAAACCTTTGCCGTCATACACAGACACGTTAGGCATGGAAATGCTGTGGTCATGATGAAATTACATAATGGGTTATAATTTTGTCATGATGACATGTTGGAGTGTGATTCTCAATTTAATCAGCCACGATAATTTAATTTACATTTGTTTTTTAGTTATGCTATTTAGACATCCCATCCCTACACCTACCCATTTGTGTATTATATGATATAAAACACAGGATATAACAGGCACAATTTATTCAAAAAGTACAAATAGTGTTCCGAGGCCAAACAAATGATTTGTGTGAAGAAAAGACCCAAAAGCAGTCAGCGTCTCCATCCGCCGAAGATCATGGACACATTCAAAAATTGCTGCACTAAGAAACGTTACGTAAGCTTTGATAGTGAAATGTCATTGGCTCTCGTGTGTCTCGTGACCGATTGCATCATGCTAAAGAGTCGGTGTATCTTTTGAATGAGATATGTCTGCGTGCATGCGTTCATGGAACGGCGGGATCATTTCAGTGATTAAAATATTAAGATCCACTCTTTTCTTCACAGGAAGATATCGCATGACTTCAGAAGACTAGAAATGCAGCATGAGTTAATACTTTTATACTGTTTTTTGCAATAAATACCTGTGACTGTACTTTTATTTGCTTGTTTAATGTTTTATATTGTTTAGAAGTGGGTAGGTTTAGGGTAGGAATGGGATTAGTTGCTCCAAAATATAAAAGCCTGTAAATATTTATAAAATCATGTCTACTTTTGCAAATGCAAAGAATTATGCGTCTTGATCTGACACATAAGGCAAACAACTGAAAGCAATGGAGTACCCTGCGCCTCGATAAATGATGCTAAAAGCGTACCCTGTGCGTTACAAAGTGACAAAGAGTGTGTACATTAACTTTAAATATGATATAAACTTCAAATTTGATTTCATGGTGTATTATGTCAGGCGCTAGATTGTTTAGATTGTTATTTTTAAGCAGTTCCCATCATGAGATCATTTTATAGATTGTTTCAATTAAGTAATTCTGTTTTAAATATTGTTTTTATTTTGATTGAATATTATGAATAAAACAGCTCATAAACATACTTTATCTCTTCATACATAGAAGCTTTTTAGCATAAAGGGTTTTTTAAAATTTAGTCAAGAACTCTAGGGTTCTTGAACCACTCTGAAAATGTTTTTTTCTCTAAGAGTGTACTGTTATAAACATGCAAAAAAAAAATCTACTTGTAAACATACAAATGTAAAAAAAGAGGTGAATCTGGAAAAGATTTTACCTGAAAACATAAAACATATCAACATATATACAAACTGAATGCTTTTTGTTTTCTTGAGTACAGCGAACAATCGAAAAAAAAGAAGAAAAGTACAAATATTATAAAAATAATTCATAATACAAATCTTTGCTTTAAAAACGTCACCTCACAATAATACAAAACATATTCTATTATTTAGTAATATGTTATACTTTTAGCTTTTTTTTCTTCACAATTTGAAATGTAACACAATTTAAAAAGAAATTAATTTTCATTCGGATTTGAAAAGATATATAAACAAGTAAAGTAAACGTAACTTTTATGTTTAGTCAGATGTTAGTTTTAGAGTAGAAACTGTGAACTGGACTCTTTTCCATAAAAGTGGCATTGCAAAACTGCACTTTTTTAATGTTCAAGTCAAATAAGAACAGGGCAATAAATTGCTGAATGCAGTGTTTTGTTTGGTGCCGCAAATAATTACAAAGAATGATGAATTGAACTTTCCCACATGCACACAAATATCTTGTATTATCATTAGCCTGCAGATTAATACAATTTGTTTCACAGACTGTACCTGATTAGTGTGTGTGTGTGTGTGTGTGTGTGCGCGCGCTCGTGTGCGTGTGCATATGCGTGTCTCTGTGTGTAAATTACCAATGGAAAGTGACTTGGCCGGGTAGCATCTGCATGCTTCGCGTTCCTCCATTTCTGAGCTTATGAGAGTAGATGTGAATGTAAACCACATTAGACTGTTCCCCAGCCAGGAAATATACTAGATGTCAGTCCGCATTCCATTTGAGCTCTCAGTGATTGGTTCCTACATTTCATTATGCTAAACGTGGTGTTTTACAGAAGACGAAGCATTTTACAGGAAGGAAAAGCCAGGAAAAGCATCATGGGAGCAGCCATGCGTTCCAGCACTGAACAGAGACTGCCCGCTGGCAGCTGCTTCCCATGTGCAAGTTTTAAAAGCACCTGACAGGTTCTACGTTATGACATACACCACGGTAACAAATATAGCGTGTCAAGGAACATAAAGCAGTGCTGCAGTGGTTTTCTTTCAAATCGAATGTATTGTGCTGTACTGTTTTATTGGACCCCACTATGTTTATGTGAGATGACGTGGTAAGAACGGGTCTCAAACTGCCTCAGCTGCACACTCACTGATCTCTATGAAAGGAAGGAAACATCACCAATTAGAGGACTGGCAGCTATTTCCATCCGCAGCTTGTACTTTTGTAGCGAGCTCAATGTCTGTTATTATGGACATATGTACATACACACATACATACGCTTACAGATACACACACTCTTGCACACTAAAGCTGGTAAAG
This sequence comes from Gobio gobio, assembly GCF_949357685.1. Classification (NCBI taxonomy): domain Eukaryota; kingdom Metazoa; phylum Chordata; class Actinopteri; order Cypriniformes; family Gobionidae; genus Gobio; species Gobio gobio. The sequence goes on from NC_137104.1 coordinate 12,116,687, forward strand.
AGGCTGCCATTTCCAGCCCCTGGTTTTTGTTTGTGCAAAGAGGGACTGGGAATTGCAAATGTGACCAGTTTTACTCAACCATTGCTGACATTTCCTATCTATGCATTCGGAAGGTCATAATTTGAAAGAAATCGGTCAATATGCTAAATGTGCACCTTTATGTCTTGTGCTGAGCGATAAGCCCATCTCTAGATTTTCCTTCTGTCCACTTGGGTGTCCAGACAAAACAATGAAAATCCATTTCAAAAGACCTAGCAATTATAATACAGTGAACCGTGATAAAACACATCATCTGTGCTCTAGCTACATAATGCTATTTATATATATATATTATGCCCTTTTACAAAGTCTTGATTTTGTTTTTGGGGTCTAGCAGGTTTTCATGCACGAATGGTCAAAAAACGTTAAATTATTTTTCACATCTTTTATATTGTTGCAGCCCCTCTCTTCCACGTCTGTCAGAAACGCTCTGTTAGTTCCTGTCTCTATAAAGCCCCTCCTTCTGAAAAGCGTAATGTGCTCTGATTGGTCGGCTGGACCAGTGTGATTGGTCAGCCACTTTAAAATCAAGGCGTTTCGACTCCATTTGGAGTGACTTTGGGCTTTGTAACTTTGCAGACCTTTTTCATGCACCAGCAGCAACATTAAACATTAAAAAAAAAGTTTAAAAAAAAACAAAAAAAAAACATATAGTCCCCCTGTGGTGAAAATCACGCTTTTAATGTTGTTTATAAGTCTATGTGGTGTTTGTAATATGCTTTAGGACAAACCATGTGCAAATTCATATTAGTCAACACCATTGCTGAGTATTTTCTCTTTAAATCTGCAGTAAACTAGACTGGGTAAACCCAGGCGGATCAGCCGAAGATTTGATTTCGCCCTGCAGCTCAGGCTTTCTGTACATATTTCTATCCTGCTTCTGTTACAAATTTGTTGGGACCAATCACAAATCGGCTTCCCCACCTGGCGCGCAATTGGCGGGTTTAACACAATGACCATTTACTTTCAATATTAATTTTGCGATCGTGCGTAAGCAAAAAAACCCTAAATAACGACTTCTATAGTGATGACGATTTCAAAACATGGCATCATGAAGCTTCGAAGCGTTATGAATCAGTGAGTCGAATCATGATTCGGATCGCATGTCAAACTGCCAAACTGCTGAAATTTGGCGATCCAAACTGGTGAATCGACTCACTGATTCATAACGCTTCGAAGCTTCATGATGCCGTGTTTTTAAATCGTCATCACTATGTAAGTCGTTATTTAGGGTTTTTTTGCGCACAAAAACTATTCTCGTCACTCCATAAAGTTATTTTAGAACCACTGTAGTGAGATGGACTTTGTAACGACGTCTTTAGTACCTTTTAAGGGTCTTGAGAGTGAACTGTGCATTGTGCCAATGGAGGCCTTTCAGAGCCATAGATTTCAACTAAAATATCTTCATTTGTGTTCCGAAGATGAACTCTTACGGGTGTCGAACGACATGAGGGTAAGTAATTAATGACAGAATTTTCATTTTTGGGTGAACTAACCCTTTAAATGTAACACACACTCGTACACACGCTCAATGCGAGCACTTCACTAACACGTAACACACACTCATAACACTTATTTTACATTTATATTGGTTTTATTTATATACAAAGCAAAACTAGAGTGGAGACGTAATGTAAATGTAGCGTTGGCATATTCTATCCTAACTTCACCCTCAGGCCCTGTCAAAAGACAGTCTCAAAAACGCGGTTTGAAATCACCGGTGTTTTTGGTGTCACAAACTACCATGTAACCAATCACATCAATGTGTGATCATCAAAGAGTGGATCTCTGAGCTGGTGCAAGTGAGTGGAAGTGGGGATAATTTGCATATTCATAGAACCGCATGTACTAAATGAGACAAGGGATCAACTTTCCTTTGAGCCTTTGGTATATAAAAGTTAATCGTGATATAAGAATATCCTGTAAGTTTCAGAGCTGAAAACGTCCTTGTTAGTCAAAGAAAAGCTTTTATAGACACCAGGCTCAGAAAACGAGAGCTCTCACAATGTCGACCATTGACGTAAAAGGATGCAGAAGCACCGCCTCAAGCCTGCCCACCGACTCGTGGAGCTAAATGGGTCACTCTACCGAGCAATAAACATGCCGGTTCCAGCTCACGTGCGTAAGACATTGCGTTTATTCGCTTCATTTCGCAGCGGAATCGATTGTAAACAAGATAGAGGTCGAGACTGGATTTGTAGACAGATTGAGATTAAAACACGACGCTGTGCGTTCTATATTGGATCCGACAGGAAAGGTGCAACACACTTATGTGAGTAAAACATGTTTTTTTATATGTGTTAGTATTGCATTGTTACAGATCGTTTTATATCTTCTGATTATATACCTTAGCACGCGGTCACAGGCTGGAGAAGGTGTTATTGGTGATCAGACTCGGACTTGTAACGCCAGCTCGCAAAGCCCAAAGTCCCGGGGCTATGTGTTTTTCAGACGGGCTATCACCGAAATAACATTAATTTCCTTCGCCACATTTTTTAAATGGCAAATGCTGGTGCTCATCTGTTCGGCATGCTGGTCTGAAAACCAGGTGTGTTCAGGCGCATTGTTAGTGTGTTGCTATTTTGAGGCAACTTAAAACGACTGCGCCATTGAAATAAAATGTTTGTGTTATTTAAATGCCGCATTAGTAATATGCGCCTATAGGCAGGTGCACAACGCGTGTACATTGCGATTATTACACACACAGGGATGAGTAACAGCACACAAACATATTTAAATATTCAAAACAAAAGGATTTTTTCTCTCTGCAGAAGCATTCAGTCTTTCCGTTCGCAAATTCCATGTAGCGGAATCCGCCATAGTGCAAGCGCAACTGGCTTTTAAAGGGAATGGGAGATGAGACTCTGATTGGATTATTGCACGATATGCCAAAAACACACCCATGACTCCTTAAGAGACTAGGTACAACCCTGGCGGGCCGACCCTTTTTCCGTTGATAAACTAGTGGATTCGGACATGCCCTAAGTTTCAGACTATGTGCTCAGATCGTTAAAATAGGGCTACTTGTGAGAAAAAATTACAGACAGAAGCAGAAATAGTAAATATTTATAATAAATAGTAAAAAAGGGGAAAAAACTATATACTTGTGGTCATATCATTTTAAAAACTGCTCCATGTTCAATGATCAGAGCCATATGAGACAAAAGAGGCCCATACCGTATAAATACATAGTTCCAGAAAAAAAAGAACTGATTACTTTCCTGATCATTTATCTTATACCAGACAAAGAGACAGAATAATTAATAGGTGTTTAACTCATGAATGACTCATTTATCCCAAAGCTGGGCATTTGCAATTTCTAAGTTATTGCCATTTATATTGTTGCTGATTGCACAAGACCCAGGTCAGCAAATTTCCACCACTCTTAATGGTAATTACGTGTTGTGCGAGCCTGGTCACTGGTTGCTACTTTGTTCCATGCTAACGAGTCGGACCTTTGATTAACCTGGACCATGACCATTTCATTATTTTTCTTGCATTTTAAAGCACTGTGAAAGTTAGTAAGGACAAGTTCCCCTTATCAAAATAAAACAGAACTAATTATAAATTCAAAACACTATCAAGAATGATGAAAGAAAGAAAACATAGTAAACATGTCCATGCTCAGTAACCTGTATTTAACCTGTATTATGTATTTTCAACACTTTTCCCCATACACAATGTTTCCAAGCAGCTTTACAGAAATGTATGATGTTTTTTAATTGCCAACATTTAGCGAATTAGAGCTGGACGATAGTGTAGTTCATGACACATCACATCATTCTTGTTATACAGTATCATTGTGTTTTTCCTGTTGGGTTAGTGGAATTGATCAAATAGTTTACATTAACATACAAACTAATATACAACTAAAAACTTGTTTTACTTCAGCTAGTTGCCAGGGCAACATTTCTCAATTTCATTTAGGTTAATTTGATGTACTAAAATACCTAAAACTAAAATAATATAGACACATATTTATAAAAAAAGAATTAAAATGAAAATTGTGTCAAAAACAACACAATTACTAAACCTTTAACAAAAATTTAAATGATAAAAAATAAAAACCAATTCAAAATATTAATAAAAAGTATCTCAATGATAGTAAAATAAATGCTTCACTAAGAAAACTGTTCACTGAAGGTTTATTTGGGGAACCAAAAATGGTTATTCTTGAACTTTTGGAAACTTGTACCATGTGCATTGAACAATAAAAGATGTACTTAAATTATTTCAATATTATTCATAAATCTGTATTTTACAACATTTTATTTAAAAAAAAACTATTACAATTTATTAAAATAAAATCTGTTTGAAATTATTATTTTTTTATCTAGAAGTTATATTAATTATTATTTTTATTTTAATTTATTGGTTTTAGTTGATGCACATTGTCAGTAAAACTGAAAATTCATGAAAAACCTGTATGCTGTAATTTTCTCATGCCACACAAAAAAAGAAACCCCAAAACTCCATCAATGTTCTTAAGTAGCACTAAAACACAAATGAAAACTAATTTGAACAAATGAAAGTGCCATTTCAATACGGCAAAACCAGACAATAATTTAATACGGCAGTATGAGAGAGAGTGAGAGAGCAAGAGAGACAGAGTGTGTGTGTGTGTGTGTGTGTTCACAGTGTGTTTGTTTAGGCTTTGGTGCATATAGCTGATAAGGAATTTGCAGACTCATGCCTGCAATAAACAAAAGCAGGAGCCCTTCCCTGTGAGACTACCCATCTCTCCCAGTCCCTAATCCGGCCTGCGCATGCTAAAGCAATCTCAGGCCACCAATGCCACCCCAAAACCCTGCTAAACACGGCCTGATAAACCATGTTTTCATCATACAACACTAATGGTTAGGACCCCTGTGAAGCTACACAAAATTACATTAATAGGCGTTGAAAAAAGACAGAACATTTTTTTTTTTAACCAGTGTGCAGCATTGATTAACATAGGATTATCCTCAAAAACAAACACACAAACAAAACACATAGAGGATACGGTGTCCTCTACAACAAAGAGAACGGCCTATTTTAGTGCTGATTGCTCACACAGTGATTTAATTCTTTCCAGGCTTGTTCAAAATATATCCTTGAATGACCACAACTACGGTTATCGAGCGAGAGTGTGAATTATGCAAGCCTTGGGATCAATAATGAATTATTCTCAGTGAAGCTATTAGCTTATTCATCCTGGACATGTTGAATCTATTGGATATGTAATTGCTGTGCATGAGCTAAATGTCACATCTGGTTTCTGTAAAATGAAATAATATTTTAATCGATGCCTTTCTGTGCAATACAAAGCAAACAGCTGGAGAATTTAAACTTGAATCAATGCACACAACACTACAGTAAATGTGGCCAAAGATCTGTTTTATTATTGTTTATCGGAATGTGAACATAAACCGTCAGTGAAGCAAATGTTAACTGTACTTATTTTGCTGGATGCAGTTATGTCAGATATTACCAAAGGGGCAATGGTTAGTTTGAACAGTTGCACCCTACTGGCAGTAAAAAAATAAATAAATTGATTGGTTTTCAAAATCTGCCATGTATTCTGTCTAACAACATAATATATTATTCTGTCTAATAGGCTAATACAGTGGCACGTTTAATTTAATCTAAGTTAATGCTAATTTCTAGTAATGGGCAGGACCATGTCTGAACTATTTACATTGTTTTTTTCCCTCTCTCGTCTCTGTCTCTCGTACTTCCGCCTCCTTTTCTCTCATTTCGTGCTGTGGTCTCAAGGGTCTGCAAGGGGCGATGGGAGTATGTGGCAAGTAGGGCATTACCCTACAAGCCACACCGGTCTCGAGTGTCTCATGGAAAAGCTCCGGATTGAAAGTGTAATGGGACCAGGCCCAGACTTTACGTTGAGTTTTGTTTATGTTTCTTTTTCTTTAGTTTTGTGTTTGTTTATTTGATATCATTAAAGTATTTGAACGTTCGCCAGTTTCCACCTCCTTTTACCCTGAACGCAAACCTTGTCACTTAATAAATAAACAAACCCTAACAATGTTATAGCAGATTTGCAAAATGCATACTTCCTGTGGCAGCCGAGCGATTGCCTTTAAGATGAATGGGAATGTTAATAGATAGTTTTCTGTCTGTACTAAAAGTCTTGGGACGCTTGCCTTTACATGCATATTAACTTTAATGACATCCTTGAACTTTAAGGACATTCTTAATCCATAGGGTTTAGTATGGCGCTATAACAGCTTCAACTTTTCTGGGAAGGCTTTCCACAACCTTTAGGAGTGTGTTTATGGGAATTTTTTACCATTCTTCTAGAAGCACATTTGTGAGGTCAGGCACTGATGCAGTCTCCGCTCTAATTCATCCCAAAGGGGTTCTATCGGGTTGAGGTCAGGACTCTGTGTAGGCCAGTCAAGTTCCTCCACACCAAACTCGCACATCCATCTGTTTATGAACCTTGCTTTGTGCAGGAAAGGGCCAACCCCAAACTGTTCCCACAAAGTTGGGAGCATGAAATTGTCCAAAATGTCTTGGTATGCTGAAGCATTTAGAGTTCCTTTCACTGGAACTAAGGGGCCAAGCCCAACCCCTGAAAAACAACCCCACACCATAATCCCCCCTCCACCAAACTTTACACTTGGCACAATGCAGTCAGGCAAGTACCGTTCTCCTGGCAACCGCCAAACCCAGACTCGTCCATCTGATTTCCAGACAGAGAAGCGTGATTGGTCACTCCAGAGACAGCCTGATCTCACACACAAAACGTACATCTGTTGACGTAATTAAAAACGATCCAATACGTATATATCTTTACGTATTATAGTGTCTTTCACGTATCATATGGACGTAATTTCAGGTTCGATACGTATCTATATTTACGTGAAAACAACCTATAATACGTATAGATTCAACGTATCCATTAAGTCGTTTATATATGAAGCCGCTTTTAAATCGTATCTGGTGAATTTATATTTAATTTATATTTTAATTATTAATTTTCTTAGAGGTCTTACTAACTATAAACGTTATGATTATGTGGTTTTGATGTAAAATTAATAAGAATCTGACGAAACCAGAAAAGTTCGCGTTCCCGACCTGTAGGAGTCGGACTCATTTCAGAGTTGCAACAGACTCAGCTAACGTCTCGTTTCCAGGTGAGGACATTTATTTATTTATTTACTTCTGTTCATTTATATGTGTGTTTTATGAAATAAGATTGCAGTTGTTGCTTTTTGTCCTGTTAGATTGCTGTCTTGTAATAGAAAAAGTGCATCGACTGGAGTAATGCTAGTTTTTAACATTGGAGAGATAGGGTGCGTCTCAATCAGCTCCCTAGTTCAGTAGTCAGGGCACTGATCAGTACACAAGTCAATGGGCTGACTCCCTCATCAGTGGCCCTGACTACTGAACTACGGAGCTGATTGAGACGCACCCAGGGTGACCAGACGTCCCGGGACAGTCCGGGACAGTCACAGTTTTTGGTGTTATGTACCCGTTTTACATCTCGTTCAAAACAACCCGCAGATATATGGCAAAAAAGGCGCCCAAACAACATACAGCAGCCTATGAGATAACGCCGATTCTACTGAGTCGCGCGAGCGCTGCTTTTCATGAAGAACGTAACGGAGGGCAGAGCGCCATTATCGTCAAATATCAAAAGAAACCATTATCGCTTTTTCAATATAGTAACATACTAACTGTTCATGTTAAATTAAAGTAATACTTTTTGTATGTGCTTAATAAAAGAGCCTCAACAGGGTGCGGGATTGTTTTGTCCCCAAAAGTTCCGCAGTTTTTATAGTTAAGTACCACACACTTAACTATAAAAAACCTAAACAATTAAACGTTACAATTGCAACGAATACATAGAAATGCACATATCTTCTGCTTAAAATAAGCCAAAAATGCAAAATAACAAGACCAACTGAGGATAGTAAGAGTTATGTACAAGCATAAACTTAACAAAACATTTTAATTAAAAAAGTAATTTATATAGTACAAACTTGTGAAAATAAAAATATTAAATACAATTATAAATGTTAAATTATTTGTTAAATAGTTGTATTTATCATATTTATTTAATTTTTGTATTATGTTTTTGTTTAAGTCATTGTTTTGAACTGCTTGTCGTTACTATTAACAGTTCTCCTTATTTTAGTTTTTTTTTGCAGGTTTGTTAAATTGTATTAAATCCAGACCAAAAAATCCTAATAATTAAACTAAATCATAATAATTATTAATGTTAATATAATATAGGGAGCCTCCAATAACAACAAAACATTCAAAAATGTATTGTCCCTGTTTTTTTTTTTAACTAAAAGATAATAACAAATGAGATTTTAGTGATATTTTGACCACTCAAATAGGAAATGTCCCTGGTTTCCATTTCAGAAATCTGGTCTACTTAGTTTAATACTATCTATCTAATATAATAAATATCTTCATAATTATTTTGATGCATTTATTGTTCTTTTGTTTGTTTGTTTGTTTTTTACATGTTCAGATCGACACACTATGACAGATAACGACAAACTCGATGAACTAGTTAGAAAAGGGTGCGCAGTTGCTGCAGCCCTCAATGAGGTGTATGACCGCAGCCAAATGGATGCCCTCATAAAAAAAAAACGTACTGACCCTGCACAAATGGACCTTTGTCAGATAGTCAAACAAGGACAGACGATTATTCAAGCACTTGGCCAGGAGAGTTCCAAGAATAATCTCAACAATCTTCTGAAGGAATCCAGAGATCTGTTTGACCAGCCAAACAAAAATGACCCAAAGGTCCAACCAGTGATGGTAAAGTAATATAATGTAGTTTTTGAACATCCAAATTTTAAGGCAATCAGTATAAAATTTGACTGAAAATTAAGAATATTATTAAAGATTGATGGAACAATAGATATAATGTAAATATGTTAAATTATATTATACATTTTTACTACGATTCAGACAGTCATAATCCTATCAATCTTGATGTGCGTAACAAACTGTCTGATCTTAATGATGGACAGATATAGTGTAATGTTTGATTTTCACAGACAAAGAGGAAAAAAAGGATCCAGTCCAGCAGTAAAGTCAAGTGTAAAATGAGAGAGAAGTCACAAAGAGCAAAACCTTCTACTTCACATGGTAAGATTTTTTCATCCTAAAGGAAAAGCATTTATTATATTGTACATTAGTTTTTTAAATAACAAAGATGTTTTGACTGACTTTTACATTCAGATTCAGGAGTCGGCCAGTCAAGGGCATGTCCAAAGCCAACAGAATCTATTCCAGACCAGGGTCCAGATCATGGTTGGTTAGACCTATATTATTATTATTATTATTATTACATTTATTAGGTCTTATTGTAAATTCATGTCTTTATTTTTGGATATAAATGATAAAACAATAAATTTTTCATGATGTGCAATGATCCCCAAATGAGCCCCAGTAGCCCCAAATTATTTTGATCTATGAAAAATGCTTTGCTTAAACTTAAAAAAAATATATATTTTTCAAATTAGCGCAACAGTGCTTTACATTGTAACAAAAAGCAATTATCTGCA
>NC_137104.1:12769806-12847306 GCF_949357685.1 Gobio gobio
TTTTATGGGACGAAGGCATCTAGCGAGCAAACTGTAGCCCAGTAACTCGCAATTGAGCGCGCAAACTGATGCGAATGTGCTCTAGTTATTATAGTGTTAGGGGAGGGGCCAGGCTCAGAGGCTCCAGTGCATCATCAGCCACTGTTTTAGCCCCGCGCCCAAAAATCCTGAACACAGAAATGGTGAAAAACTGTTTAACGGTCCACAATTCAGAACTACACAGTTCACAGTCTTTGTGGCATGTTTCAACAATACATTTCTAACATTTTTAATGTGTTTCGAAAAAAATCTCAAAATTGCCTTTTCAGGGACTTTAAATAAACTATGTCTGCGATTAAATCCTAGCCTCTCCTGTTCCCTGCAATGACCATGACAGCAGTTGCCCATTACCACTTTTAATAGCATACAGTAAGTAAAAAATATACACTTACATTACCTAAAATATGCACTTCCCTTATATAGTCAGTTTAACTTAAAATCTTGAGGTAAACAAATTAATAAAATCCACAGACATGATATGAGTCAGCTACCTGAAATTAATAACATAGCTGAATGCAGAAGTGTGTATCTCTTGAAAATGCCAAAGGAACCGTGAACTGAATATTTTCTATATATTCAACTATTTCTGCAAGACTCCATTTATAAGTCCTGCATATTTAATCTTTCTGAGTGAAACAGGAAACGGGTGGCGTATCAAGGGTTCTCTTGGACCTATAAGAGGGTGTCAGCTCCGGATTATCCTTACATGCTTTTATTCATATCTTCAAACCAATTATTGTCATTTGCGCTTTTATATAGGGGGTTAATAAGGAGAGCACTCCTTTGAGCTTCACAGGAAATGAGGCTGTGAAGAGGGAGAGGACGTGGAGGTTAGCTTGAATGGAGGTGCCACTCCAACCACTCTTTTCTTGCACTTTTCATGTCTTATTCAGTAAATCCTATTCTTCAATATTTGACCTATAGATGCTCCAAATGTGCTATGTGTGCATGTGAAAGTTTTCCTAAGGGAAAAGTGAGTCGAGTTGAAAGGCTTCTTTGACACTGGGTGTTATTTGCTTTGTTTTTATCATACTGATATAATGCATGAATAAAACATATGTTCTCCTTCAAGAACACACTAGTCCCTTTGTCTTGTTTACTCCAGGTTTGGACAGAAATCATGGAAAGTATACAATATAAGAAACTAAAAATCAAATCAATTGATCAGCTAGATCAATTACATAATGTGCCGACTAATCGAATTAATCGAATTAATCACACATTAATTTTGGCTGAGAAATCAACCCCTCAACATGTCATTTAAAGTCATTATTGTGTTAGATGAGAAAAGCATTGAAAAGACGCTTTAGAATGAACATAGAATGAAACAAACTTTTATGGCTGCAATAAGGCCATACAATTTTTTAGAAACTGCATCTGAAGTGCAATTTAGGTATATTTCCACAGACTGTTTAATGAAGCTCAGGGGTGGCATGAATATAAATATAAAATATTAAAAGATACTCTATAAAACTAAAACCACTAAAACTTGCCGCCACTAAAAGGGGGACCAAACTTGTTGGGCATGTCGAGGCATGTACTCCACTAGACCCCTGAAGGTGTGTTGTGGTATCTGGCGCCAATATGTTAGCAGCAGATCCTTTATGTCCTGTAAGTTGCGAGGTGGCCTCCATGGATCGGACTTGTTTGTTCAGCACATCCCACAGATGCTTGATCGGATTGAGATCTGGGGAATTCGGAGGCCAAGTAAACACCTCAAACTCGTTGTTGTGCTCCTCAAACCATACCTGAACCATTTTTGCTTTGTGGCAGGGCGCATTATCCTGCTGAAAGGACAGCCACCAGGGAATTCCGTTTCCATAAAATGGTGTACATGGTCTGCAGCAATGCTTAGGTAGGTGGTACGTGTCAAAGTAACATCCACATGGATTGCAGAACCCAAGGTTTCATCATTGCCCAAAGCATAACACTGCCTCCGCCGGCTTGCCTTCTTCCCATAGTGCATCCTGGTGCCATTTGTTCCCCAGATAAGCGACGCACGTGCACCCGGCCATCCACGTGATGTAAAAAAAACAGTGATTCATCAGACCAGGGCCAGCCTTCGCTCCCAACGTGCATCGATGTGCCTTGGCCGCCCAACCTTGGTCGGTTCACCACTGTTCCTTCCATGGACCACTTTTGGTAGATACGGACCACTGCAGACCGGGAACACCCAACAAGAGCTGCAGTTTTGGAGATGCTCTGACCCAGTCTTCTAGACATCACAATTTGGCTATGTCATAATTATTCAACCCCTATTCAATGCTGCTGTTTTTAAGTCTCTTATTTATATGGTATGGTACAAAATTGTGTAAAAACACAATTAAGCCTTTGGAAACTCTATAACAAAACTGAATTTGATTGTGCTGTTACACATTCATACATTCATACATATGCTAAAGTTGAGTAGCAGATACAGCCAAACCAAAAGCTTTCTTACATTAGAAAGTATATTGCAATAATAAGATTTCCAAAACACTAAAAGATCCTAGACACATAGCTGGCAAACTTATTCATAATTTTAATGAATGGTTTTTTACCAGAAAACCATTGAGGGTTTTTGAAGAAAAAGCACAATATCATTAAGGGGAATAGAATGTTTGATCAGAGCAACTGAGAAAAACCCTCAATTTACTGCCAAATACCTGATGAAAGGAGGAAAAGATATTTGAATGCACAGTATAAGAAGAACACTAGACAAGCATGGCCTTTATGTTGGGACATCTTGCTGAATACCACTCTAGACCAAGAAGAACATAAAATCCTGACTTGAATATCCTCAAATTTATTTGGATAGACCTGTGGAGTTCTGGAAGAATGTGGTATGGGGTGATGTGACCAAACTTGAACTTTTTGGAACCATGGATCAGCGGTATGTCTGGTGCAAAAAGGCAAAGCTTATAAGCAGAAGAACACCATCTCCATGGTCATACACAAAGGCGGTCCAGTCTTGTTATGAGGGTGCTTTGCTGTTGCAGGAAGTGGAAATCTTGACTGTATGAAGGACATCAGGCCATTTTGGCAATGACGATGCCAAGTGATGCCTTGGGTGCAGAGACTGAAGTTTGATGATCAATGGACTTTCCTGAAAGACAGCCATCCCAAAGTATACATCCAAAAATACTTAAAGGGTTAGTTCACCCATAAATGGAAATTCTGTCATTCTTTACTTACCCTCATGTCATTCGACACCCGTAAGACCTCCGTTCATCTTCGGAACACAAATGAAGATATTTTAGTTGAAATCCGATGGCTCAGAAAGGCCTCCATTGGCACAATGGCACTTTACACTCTCAAGACCCATAAAAGGTACTAAAGACGTCGTTACAAAGTCCATCTCACTACAGTGGCTCTACAATAACTTTATGAAGCGACGAGAATAGTTTTTGTGTGCAAAAAAACCCCTAAATAACGACTTATATAGTGATGACCGATTTCAAAACACAGCATCATGAAGCTTTGAAGTGTTATGAATCAGTGGGTCGAATCATGATTCGGATCGCGTGTCAAACCGCCAAACAGCTGAAATCACGTGACTTTGGCGCTGAATCGACTCACTGATTCATAATGCTTCGAAGCTTCATGATGTGGTGTTTTAAAAATCGGTCATCACTATATAAGTTGTTATTTAGGTTTTATTTCTATTCTCGTCGCTTTATAAAGTTATTGTAGAACCACTGTAGTGAGATGAACTTTGTAACGATGCCTTCAGTACCTTTTATGGGTCTTGAGAGTGTAAAGTGCATTGTGCCAATGGAGGCCTTTCTGAGCCATTGGATTTCAACTAAAATATCTTCATTTGTGTTCCGAAGATGAACGGAGGTCTTACGGGTGTCGAGCAACATGAGGGTAAGTCATTAATGACATAATTTTCATTTTTGGGTGATCTAACCGTTTAAGCTTGGTTCAGGGATCAGTCGTAGAATGTTCTTGAGTGGCTTGTACGGTCTCCAGATTTGAATCTCATTGAAAATATTTGGTGGAATTTGAAGAAAGCAGTGATAACGTGAAAACCAAAGATTATAAGTGATCTGGAAGCCTTTTCAAGCGCGGAATGGGCCAAGATTGGAGAGGTGACAGAAGCTTCTAAGCACTTACAGGCAGCGTTTATTGGAGGTTAAAAAGAATAAAAGATTCTGCACAAATTATAGTGCCAATTTGATTTCTTTTTCATTTCTCATCAACTTTACGTTCTCAGAATCACTCAAATATGTATTAATAAACATTCTATAATAGTTTACTGATGCCTTTGTAGAATTGTTTTCATAAAATGTTGTTCTCGTTAGCAAAATGTCTTGGGTTGAATAATTCCGATTGCAACTGTATAAACTACCTATTTACACTTTAAAAAAACAGTTTCTTATTCCATCTTTAAGTTCTACAGAAACCATAATGACACATGTGTACTGATTGTAATACAGACCCAAACCAACAGGGGGCCATTAAAAAATGGCATAAAATTACAATGAGAAAGTCCTTCAAGGCTGCAATTCATCTGGTGCTCTGTGTGTGCGTGCAGCAGAGAGTAGGCAGAGACAGAGAGAGGTGTCATACATAATTCACGCCATTCTCTGAGTATTTTCGGATCATTGTGACAGAGACATGACAGAGTCCCTCAGAGACCTGGGTAACACACAGTTATTCACTTACACACTCCACATCAACACACTCTCTCTGATGGCAGGGAGGAAACAGTTGGAGTCCTCCCACGTGACACTTAACATGCTTCTCTAGTATGACACATTACGCAAAACATCTCAATGCTGCGTCAAAGTGCTGCTCACTGTACACTACACACGGAAACACTCATTCCCACCTTATCATTGACTTCTAGTGTTTATATGAGTAATACAGAGTTTAGTATGGCATGTGTGTGACTTGGGAACCAAGAACGGGTTCTTATTCATAACTGGGTCCATTCTATAAAATAAAATAAAATAATAATAATTAAAAAAGATATAAACTAAAATGCACTGCTTAAGAATCTTCCAGTCTGAAACAACACATCTGTTTTCAACACAACACCAACAACAAATGTACCACTTGACCAGTGCAATCGTGAATGAATCATTTTTATGAACCAGTTCTTTTAAATAAATCAGTTTGAATCAGACTCACTGACTGAATGAATCGAGCAGTTCTTGATTTATTTGCTGTAAAATAAAAGCCTAAATTCAATCTGTTCATCATATTAAGCGATCAGTCTCTTCAGAAAAATTGGACCAAACCGATCAATTCATTTGAATTAGTTTTACAACCTCTTTATGGATTATCTGAAGTTGCGTAGCTGTCAGTGGAGGGACAGAAATATCTCAGATTTCATTAAAAAGACCTTCATTTGTGTTCGGAAGATGTACAAAAGTCTTGCGGGGTTTGGAGCAACACGAGGGTGAGTAATTAATGACAGAATTAATATTTTTTGGGTGAACTATCCTTTTAAAATTCAACAAATCCATCCATACATACATAAATAAATGTTATTCTAATATATGTAATCAAAGTTAGTATGCTAATGTTTGTAAAGCTAAACAATAAAGGCTGCTTAAAATAAATACAAAAATTCAATATGCAGCCAAAAAGTAGCAATATTTTAGTTTAGTATATCCTATTTGTTTAGTATATAGTTTGAACAAATTATAAATAGTACTAAAATAATTGTAAATGTAATTGTTAAGAACAGGAACGGTACAAAAATCCCATTTTCTAATGTATAGTGAGTGTGTCATTGTTTCGTGTAAATGTATGGGAGAGTGCGTCATCCTAGAATTATGTGCATGTTGTGTGTATAGGATCAGCTGGCAATGCGACCAACGTTCACTGCGGGAGAACGTATACAGACAAAAATCTGCCAGCACCCTTAGGACTCAAAGCAACTCAAGTGCAAACACACACACACACACATAGGCAGACGACACCACAGCACACACTCATTGCACAGTCATTCATGTGCAAATGGAATGCTTAACAAACTGTCTAAATAAGGTACAACTGATTTTATTAGCTGATTGGCTACAGACTCCATTATGGCTGCCTGGCTGAGGACGGAAATAATTAGTCTTTGACTCATTCTTCTCAAGCACAGAGAGCAAAAACATTCCCCATCATTACATTTTACTGGGATGCTATTTGGTGCCTGTTTTTTGTGACATTTTGGCAGGGTGATTCATTAATTGTTGTCTAGTGCGGTAGGTTTGGGATTGTGCCATGATGGCTGGATAACTGAATGAGCTCTGCTCTGAGCAACAGGCGCGTGGAGAAACGAGACGAATCAGAAAATGCTTTTATTTAAAATTATTTAAGCTTCTTTTCCCATTGGATTCGATATATGGACATCTAGAGCAGGACAGATAAACAGATCAGACCGATCCACAATAGACAGATAATTATCATCCAGAGTTCGGGGATATTGTGATATTGTGATATTGTGATCCAAGATTAATGAACTGCTTCTGGACAGTCCCACCTGTAATTCTTCACTGCAGTATATAATTATTTCCCTTGCATGGGGTAATGGGCATCTCCAGCTCCATCAGTAGAGGTTTAAGGTGCAATTAGTAAGTAATTAACTGTGTTTTGTCGCAATATTCTGATTCTATATTAGGTGGTAACCAGCTTCAATCTCCTGTGTACTTCAGCGATTTCATTGGTCAGCAAAGGTCCAAGGGAAATATGGAGGAAATATTAGCAGAGCACAAATCCGTGTAGGTTCTGGAAAGTGTTGGGCTGTGACGCTGGAGGGATTTCTGGACCACAAATCTCTGACAAAAGGCGGCGCTTGCTAGAAGGGATAATCCAGTGGTTTTTGACTGTGTTCCTTATCTGTAGCAACACCAACACCATTACTTCTCTCATGAAATACAGATGCATTCAACACTTTCAGATGCAGCAGTTAGCAACTTCTGACTGTTGTGAGCTAAAATGAATAATCAAATATGTCACAAAATTGCATTTATCTTAGAGCAATGTAATAATAGATACACACACACACACACACAGTATATTGCCAGAAATATAGAGACACACCTCCAAATCATTGAATTCAGGTGTTCCAAGTTGAATTTTACTTATAATATTATGCATCTTTTTCTTCAGGTGTTCACTTCCATGGCCACAGGTGTATGATATCAAGCGCTAGGCACGCAGACTGCTTCTACAAACATTTGTGAAAGAATGGGTCGCTCTCTCTCAGGAGCTCAGTGAATTCAAGCGTGGTACCATGATAGGTTGCCACCTGTGCCACAAGTCCATTCGTGAATTTTCCTCACTACTAAATATTCCACGGTCAACTGTTAGTGGTATTATACCAAAGTGGAAGCAATTGGGAACAACAGCAACTCAGCCACGAAGTGGTAGGCCACGTAAAATCAGGGGTCAGCGCATGCTGAGGCGCACAGTGCGCAGAAGTCGCCAACTTTCTGCAGAGTCAATAGCTACAGACCTCCAAACTTTGTGTGGCCTTCAGATTAGCTCAATAACAGTGTGTAGAGAGCTTCATGGAATGGGTTTTTGCAGTGGTTTAAAGCACGCCACCACTGGACTCTAGAGCAGTGGAGACTTTCACATCTCTAGTTTGGTTCAATTGGTCCGAACCAAGGGCAAACAATTATACATTGTAGCATTTTTCAGTTTTTTTGGTTCCTTTTCACACCACATTGATTGCTTTGGTCTGAACCAGTTGAAACGAACCAAAATGCAGTCACATGACAACATCCACACACATTCACTGGCCATGGCGTATTTCCTAAACTACTTTTCGATTGGCCAGAATTTACGTGCGGGAAAATTCCAACAGAAGAGGAAAATCCAGCAAACAACACGGAGACAACACAACTATGGAGAGACGACTGAGCGGGCTGGTTTTGTCCCTGGCCTTAATCTATTACATTGTTTGTATACACCACAATATGCAAACAACACATTTCTATAATGAAACGTGGAGCGGAGCTTCTTTGCCTTAACCCGACACTGTTCCACAGATCTATCAAACCCCCTTTCCCTGAGTTGTTTGCTAAACAATGAGAAGATTGCGCTGTTCTTGTGAGTTTTCGAAAGTTGGGACCTAATATGGTCATTAGACCAAAATTCTTTGAGGCTCTGCACCTCCTCACTACTCCAAGTTTGTCCGCGAGCTGCCATGCTAAAGTACAAACTGTCAACAAACACTTCCTCATCCCATAATGCACAGCGCAGCTGACTACAGCAGCTGGTTTAGTCCAAAAATGATCAATCATTTTTTGCAGTTGGGTCTGTTCGAGGCCTCCTCAAGGAGATCTCGGTACGCTTGTTTGGTCTGCTTTTGGTGCGCACCCGAGTGCGATTGCTGCTTTCACACCTGACCAAACGAACCGCACCAAAGGGGAAAACAAACTCTAGTACGATTCAACCGAACTAAATGAGGCAGGTGTGAAAGCACCCTTAAGGAACTCTTAATACTTCAGCATACCAAGACATTTTGGACAATTTCAATGTTACTTTGTTGTTAATTTCATTACTAACTTTTCAAATCAACCCCTCAGTGACTTTTTACATACAGATTTTAAATATAAAATAGTTATTGTTAGCACTTTCTTTTAAGAATTGTCCTTGCAGTGATTCTTTTTTAATTCATGAATAAATAGGATCACAAACTGTGGCACAAACATATACATTATAAACTATGATTTACTTTTGTCTCAATAAACTGCTAATTTACTGCTTATTAATAGTTAGAAAGGTAGTTGTTAAGTTTAGGTATGGGGTAGGATTAAGGGATGTAGAATATGGTCATGCAGAATAAGGCTTTAATGTGTGTTTTATAAGTACTAATAAACAGCCAATATGCAAATAATATGCAAGCTAATAAGCAACTACTGTAGTTAATAGTGAAAATTGCCCCTTAAACTTAAGTGTTACCAAAACTTTTTCTTTGCATTTATTTTGGATTTATTGTCAGTATTGGGCTCGCAGTTGATATGGGTTACTTTGTATGCTATACCGAATACCATTTTTGACCCAGGAAAAACCCTGATCCCTACTTAAAACCATCAAATTTGCACACATTTTGAGAAATTTGTCTAACCAACCATCCATTAAAGTGTGACATTACCTAGGCACACATCTGTAAACCAGTTTTTGCTGGAATAGCAGTTTCAGGCATCACAGTTTGATATCCCGAGTGGCAGAACTGTGAGCCGAAATCTCCCCCCAGACTGAAAACTGGAGTATGCTTTTGTTCTGTTCACTTAACCCTAACATGATGGATCACTTTGATTAGAGCTCAGCAGTTCACAACATCTCACATCTGAGCGCCTCCTAACAACTTTGATTTTCACAAGTCTCATGCGCTCACATTCAGCACACACACACATACAATAAGAACTAAAGTGAGTATGTAGGAGAAGATGGATGTGGAGGAGCAACGACTAGACAAGCCCACACACCAGTATCAAGTGATATATAAATCATTTGAGAGACAAAGAGAGCGATGAAGAAAGTACAAGCATCAGCCAGGCAATTAAACACTTATGAAATCTAAATAAGAGTTTTGTGGCTTTTAGTTGAAACATTTTTCCGACAAGGAAATCTTGCAAAGCCATCAATGCTTATATTAGGATAAGAGAATATTAGAATGACATTTATTCTCCTTGGAAAATCAATGATAATGAGAAAAAAAGACAGAAAAAATGTGTGCAAGGCTAATTTCCAGTCTTCTCTTTTGCTTGTCACAGATAAGCCGAGCAGAAGGGATGATAATAAGGAAATAAAATCAATACTCCTCTATCAGCGCGTCCCAACTCACCCTGAATAAAGCCATCTTCATTGAAGACATCCTTCTCCCTCTGTCTCTACTCCTCTCTCTGCATTTGTTCTCCAACAAGTAATAGAAACACTTCACATAATTAACCTTGTGTCATTCTAAACCAGTGGCTCGCAACCATTTTGATTCCAAGGACCCCCATTGCCCACAACATTATTCAAAGGTCCTGTGACTTTTCCTGCTGTTTCTGATTTACTGGATAAGACTAAACATATTTTTTACTCAAGTTTCTTCCAGATCATTTTTTTAGAGCTTGGCATTACAATAGAAATGTATATTCATTATAAAATATTCATAGGTCTTTAGATTTTATTAATTCGTATGACTTCTAGAAATCACTCCTTAAAAAAACAGGCTACCTCATGTAACAGGTTTTTCAAAATAATTAAAGGTGGGGTAAATGGTATTTCAAAACTGCTTTAGAAAAGTGTATCGGGCCAAGTACCAAAACAAACTTATAGCCAATCAGCAGTAAGGGGCGTGTCTACTAATGATGGGGAGAAGAGAGCGCTCAGTGCACGTCATTATTCAAAATACACGACACAGGATGGACATTAGCCGAGCGACTACAGAAAGAGAGAGATGGCAGTTAAAAAACAAAAGTGGAAAATGGCTGTGGAACAAAAGAAGGCTTACGATCAGGCAGTATCAGCTTTCCAGCGCTGGAGAGAACTCAAGGAGCGAAGGAAGAGGTTGCTTTATTTCTTCTCAATAGGCGAGTAACATTGATTTTGTTTTGTTTCACAGAACTAATATATGCTGGCTTTTGTCAGCTGCCAAAGTGTATCCAAAACATAAGATAATATGCTCCTAATATATGTTAAGAGTGTATTATCAGCGTCAGACAGTGTAAATATGCTTTTACTTGAGGCAAATGAAGTCTGGTTTCACGTTAGTTTCACGCACACCGTCACAGCACACACACATACACACACATACACACACACACACACCAACGTCTCTGGTCTAGACTAGAGACACGAGAGCGCAGCGCGGATCATATGCGCGAGTCGGCGCAGACAACAAAACATATCGGACCCATTTAAATTCTGCACAGAATGCTGTATTTCAAAGCGATATGGAGGAGATTATGATGATAAACGGTCAGAGATTAGGAGGAAACTGTGGCTTTACCAAACAGAAAGGCTCTAGTCAAACTGTGATATTAACGAAACGCTATTGGCTGTTTTAAAAAAGAGGAGGAGCTGTTAACAGCTGGAGCCGTTTCAGGGGAAATTACGTCAACATTGAATAATGCTGCGCGTTTCAAGGCACTTTAGTGGGCCTTTAAATTACACACAAGGATTTTTTTTATAATAATAACAACAACATTATAATACTAACTTTATAATTACACCATTAAGTTTCTTCTCCAATTTGTTTTTGGGAATATAAACATTTAAATGGTGGCTATCATAACTTGTTTTTATGATGGTTTTATTTAAACATACAATAATATTGAAGAACAGTAAAAATGCATAGTAAATAAGTGCATATATTTAGCAAAAAACTCCTCTCTAGAGTTCATGGTCATTGAATGGCTTTTCTGAGGTAAATGTAACATTATGAGACATATTGTTTACAAGCTGTTTTATTGTCTTTCCGCGGCATGATGCAGATTTTGGTAAGTTGCACTGTATCTTTCAACATATACCTTCTGATGTTCATTCATGTAATTTTGTGCTATAACTAGTAGTAAAGTGGAAGACATGATCAGTTAACATGCGCTTTGCTCTGCCACTTTGCTTGAACTGAGGCGCCAAATCTGAGAATTGAAATGGGAGACTTTGTTTCACATCAAAAGTAACAAAGCTTGTTGTGATTTACTGGATGGGAGGCAACAAAGTTCTCTTCATTCATCAACTGAAAACAGCACAGACCAAAAGATTGATAATTGGGATTTTACCCTGCCCAACAAAATGGGCATTTAACAGAAGTTGCAGTAGTTTTTTCTAAGTGTGGTTTAGTTTAGTTTAGTTTACTTACTCTGATGTATATCTGAGTGAAACGGCTTCTTGAACAAGAAAAAAAAATGTATGGCGGGACTTGACTTTGTCCATCGGGAATTGGTTGGTGGTTGTTTGCTATTGTTGTGATCTCATGTGAGTGACAGGTTGCCCCGCCCTCTTGCCAGTAAACACATTGGGGTGCGTCTCAATCAGTTCTCTAGCTCATGAATCAGTATATCGTGTACATGAATTTGGGAAATGGTAGGACAGTAAAGGTCGCTGGCTCACTACACATTGGTTTTGCGGTGCATTGTAGGACTTTTTTTAGGGAGCGAACGTTTCAGTGCACTGGAAGGATTCTGTGATTAAGACAGCCCTTAAAATGGCCGACTCCCTGATCAGTGCCCTGACAACTGAACTATTCATCGTCAGAGAAGGGAAGAGATGTCATTGCAAGGGGGAGGGGAAGTTTATTTTGATTAATAATTACGAGGGCACATGAATTAAAAAACAAAACAAAATGATGTGCACGGATAAAAAAAATTATAATAAAAACAATATTCCATAAAAAATAAGAATGGTGACTTTAGTGGCCTTAAACTGCGGTTTAAAAAGATGATACAGTGCAGTGTGAAAAGACTTTAGAAGTAAAAAGAAGAGGGAGAGTGAGCAAGGAAGCATCAGACTGAGAGACACAGTTCCTTAGGCAGATTTATTTACAGTCTACCAAGTATCTAAGTTTCATGCCTCCAGTCTGCTTCATACGGTTACAAATGAGCCCATTAAGACAGCAAACAACTACCCTGTAAGAAACAGATAGCTGATACCTTATCTACATCAATCACTACCCCCTACATGGAGCACAGACAAATGCGCGTGGCTAATGAGAAGACGGATGTCAAGGCGGAGGGAGAAGAAAGATTTCTTGCTTGAATGTGCATACACAAAAGACACACGCCTTCAGTGTGCAGGCACGTATTACTGAGTTTACTAATGCATTTAACTGCCCATCAGTGTAGGTGTCCATTCTGCCTGTGGGATGTCATGTCCCCAAAAACACACACATTATGACACTGGTATGAGTCTGTGGTGGCTCATGCACTCAACCTGTAACCCCTTGCTCAGAATTTAATATGAGTAAAGCATTAGAGGGACAGAATTCTCTCTGTTTGGAAAATGACTCGAAAGGAGTAAAACATGGTGGGCCTCATTTATGAAATGAACGTACAACGGCCGTTTCGACGCAAAACTTGCCATTTATCAATATGGACGTGAACGGTGGCTACAATCAAATCTTACATCAGGTCTCAGCTCGTGTTTGCAAGTTTTTGAGTTAGCGTGAACTTGCTTGCAGCATAGCAAATCTGGCGGAGAATTGAAATGAGAGCATTTTGATCATTTAGATTATTTTCCTGACTAACAACCAAAGCTCATTAGTCAACCATTAACCGTTAAGATTAGAATGTCAAATTAAATTAGCTTTACATGCGCAAATAGCAGCATAAACAACAGAACATGAGGATTCACACATCGTCACATCATGCCCCTGCAGAGCTTCTGTGAATGGAGAAAAACAGAATTAAATTAACTATATAAAGGAATAAAATAAACAGGACAACACAAAATATATTTAACTGAAATGATTAACATATTAACAAAAGAAAAAACTGTGATGCTCGTTTTTTTGTGACACTCTAATGCATTGTAATAGTTTTAAAAATCTTTATTTTATTAAATCCAACTAATTGCGCATGCAGGCGCCTCACATGCACACACAGTGTGCTCAGCTCTAGCGTTGTTAACTTGACGTTTCAGCTATTCATCATCAAATTAAAATGCAGTCAACCAAACATGAAAGTTACACTTCTCAAATTAAATGGTCCGCTGTAGAAATCAGCGTGCCCAGCGCCCAACCAAATGTATTTTTTGCGCATGTGAAGGATGCCGTTTTCCATGGATATTGGAACACAAGTAAAGTACAAAGCCTTGTTTACATAATGAATAATAGTTTAGCAACCTAACGTTTCATGGCAAATATGGAAGCATATTTTGGACTCTTGCTGAATGAGCCGATGCGGTTTCATTTTCGCTTTAAATAAATACATTTTGTTTATAATGAATGCCACAGTGACTAACTTACTATCTAATTTGTATTTTATTTTTATTTATATTTTTATAGCTACTTATTTTTGCCTTCTTGTACTGTTCTGAAAACCGTTACATTTTAAGGATTTGTTGTGGAGTGAGGGGAAATTAAATAGCGTTATAGTGTTTCAATAATGTTTTGTTTTATTTACCGGTATTTAATGTACATATAAATTAATGTAATTGTTTGTAAATGGCGAGGCTTCTAAACCCTGAATTTTTAGGGGCGTGATATTTAAAGTGCCCCATTATGGTATTTTAAAGTTTCCTAATTTAGTTTTGGAGGTCTCCTACAACAGGTTTACATGCATCAAAGGTCAAAAATAGGGCTGGGTGATATATCGCACTGACAAGCTGAGCCATGTCGCATTAATTATCGCAGGCGAAACGTCCGTGATAATTAATGCGATATGGCTCAGCTTGTCAGTGAACTACGGCTCTGTGTAGTAAATGCTGCTCCATCTGAAAGCAGGTGATGGCGATTTACTACTAATCAAAGAACCGGCTTTACTGACGAGATGCGCATAACAATGTCATGCGATATATCACCCAGCCCTAGTCAAAAAACATAATATACGTTCTCATAATATACATTGCATATCACCACAGTGTTTAATATTCCTCAAATGACTCGATGGATGAATTAGTCTCTCTAAATCCTTCCTTTCCATGAGCCAACTCTGCTGTGATTGGTCAGATTGCCCAGTCTGTTAAGATTGGTCTACAGCACGTATTTCGGAAGCTAAACGCCCATTACCACAACTGAACTTCAGCTCCGTCCGGAGGCTTCTTAAAGCTTAGCGATTATACACACTGTAAAGACAGTAACGGTGACGTCGATTTTACATCAATCCCAGCGTGAGTCCGAATCGACGATGAAACATTGGAAGAATTTGTTATTCAACCTGAACCTTGAGCAAGACGTTTCTCTGTGATGCTACTCATTTTGAGGTACATTATGAGATGTTTCAACTGTAATTCCTCACCATCAGCATTAACAAGTGTGTGTCCATCAACAAACCCGTGTGTGTGTTTGTTTTTGTGATTTATGAGGACACAAATTTGTATAATGACACAGGTATTACACTGGTATTAGGAGGTACACATTAAATATGAGGACTTTTCATATTTAGCCCAGCACTAACGTCAATGACTGATGGAACATTAGTTTGCAAAACAATTCTTGCTCCATCCTTTATCTTTACTCAAAGTAGTAAGAATGACACAGTTTTACGTAATAGTATCCCACAGCTGATTTACAGTAGTATTTCAGTAAGACAATAATAATGCGAGTAAGCCGGTAAGCCAGAAACCTACACAATATGAAACACAATACGTGCGCAATAAGTGGATGGGCAATATGCTAATGTTTTGTCTTGATGTCACAGCGAAACGGCTTGCGATTAATTTAAAAAAACGATTAGTTTAAGGGTGTACTCACACTAGGCACGGTTGCCTTGTACTGTGCCCGAACGCGATTTGCTATCGTAATGATAGCACACAGCTGTTCCATGATCCGGCGCGGTTAGCGATCACACTACATGCGTACCGCACCCGAGCTCAACCGAACCGCGCTCTGGCCCACCTCTTCCAAGCGGGCCAGGGCACGGTTCAGATCGCCTAGTGTGAGTACACCCTTATTGACTCTTACTTTTGAGAGACAATAACTTTATATACAGTGCACTTTCAGATTTAAAACTTTGGATGGTTTCAGTCACTTAGAACTGTTACACTCTACATGAAAGGTAATTTTCAAAAATCCATAATATGGGCATTTTAAATGATGATTGTTTTCAGCCACCACATTTTTCACGGTTCGATTATTCGTACGATGGGATTGGCAGCATACAAATGTTTCATGAATGAATCACATGTGAACCCTGTCATAAGATGATTTCTGCGCTTGGATCTGCACTCGTTTGTAAGTTAGATTAATAAATGGGGCCGATTGAGTACATCACTTTAGGCGCTGAGGACTAACCACAAATGGTTACCTGAAACAGTTACACCTGATTGCAACATGCATAAAATTATGAATAAATAAATAGTAACATCTGACACTGTGCTTTACTTCTATAGCAGTCAAACCATTTTTTTTTAATTGATTTATTTATTTTTTGTCAAAATAGAAAACAATGGTGTTTTAATGATAATTTTACATCCTCTCTCTGATTATCATAATTTTGACAATAACAACAACGACAATAATAATAATAAATGATTATCATATAAATCTAAAGTATTAATCATGGCAAGACCACACAATAATATAAGGAACAAATCAAAAACATTATTAGCTAATTTGCTCTCTCTCTCTCTCTCTCTCTCTCTCTCTCTCTCTCTCTCTCTCTCTCTCTCTCTCTCTCTCTCTCTCTCTCTCTCTCTCTCTCTCTCTCTCTCTCTCTCTCTCTCTCTCTCTCTCTCTCTCTCTCTCTCTCTCTCTCTCTCTCTCTCTCTCTCTCTCTCTCTCTCTCTCTCTCTCTCTCACCTGCTGACTTGTGCAGCTTGTGGTAAGCCAGGAACATTAGCTCATCAACTTTCTCAAACTTTTCATCCTTTTAATGCATGCAATTAATGCATAACAACTTCATTTAAATGAAAACTATTTAGATAATTAACTCCTTTAGCTAATTATCTGCTTCAGTAATTTATATGGCACATCTATTTTGGTACGTGACTAGTGTTTGCAATGCTAACAAATAATTTGATCTAATATTGTCATTGAATGATGTAGAACTTGAGGCTAATTAATATTTGCCAAATATTGAATGTGATCACTTAAGTTTAGTATGGTTCCCAATATTTTACAGCTAAAATTATTCTAACAGTGCAATGCAAGTATTATCTAATCAAAAACAATAGCCAAACTTATCTCTCGCTGCCCAGTGTGTCTTACATTGATTCTGGTTGTTTTCAGAAATTATTAGACAGAAAATATAATACTATATTCAACCATAATACATTATATGATATACATGTGCTGGTCATATAATTAGAATAGCATCAAAAAGTTGATTTATTTCACTAATTCCATTCAAAAAGTGAAACTTGCATATTATATTAATTCATTACACACAGACTAATATATTTCAAATGTTCATTTATTTAAATTTTTATGATTATAACTGACAACTAAGGAAAATCCCAAAATCAAATTCAAATCCACGTTGCTTGAGGTCCAGTGTAAAGTTTCCAAAGTCAGTGATGGTTTGGGGTGCCATGTCATCTGCTGGTGTTCGTCCACTGTGTTTCTGAGGTCCAAGGTCAACGCAGCCATATACCAGGAAGTTTTAGAGCACTTCATGCTTCCTGCCACTGACCAACTTTATGGAGATGCAGATTTAATTTTCCAACAGGACTTGGCCCCTGCACACAGTGCTAAAGCAACCAGTACCGGTTTAAGGACCATGGTATCCCTGTTCTTAATTGGCAAGCAAACTCGCCTGACCTTAACCCCATAGAAAATCTATGGGGTATTGTGAAGAGGAAGATGCGATATGCCAGACCCAACAATGCAGAAGAGCTGAAGGCCACTATCAGAGCAACCTGGGCTCTCATAACACCTGAGCAGTGCCACAGACTGATCGACTCCATGCCACGCCGCATTGCTGCAGTAATTCAGGCAAAAGGAGCCCCAACTAAGTATTGAGTGCTGTACATGCTCATACTTTTCATGGTCATACTTTTCAGTTGGCCAAGATTTCTAAAAATCCTTTCTTTGTATTGGTCTTATTCAAATTTTCTCAGATACTGAATTTGGTATTTTCCTTAGTTGTCAGTTATAATCATCAAAATTAAAAGAAATAAACATTTGAAATATATCAGTCTGTGTGTAATGAATGAATATAATATTCAAGTTTTACTTTTTGAATGGAATTAGTGAAATAAATCAACTTTTTGATGATATTCTAATTATATGACCAACACCTATATATTTAGGACTTTGTCCTCTGGCCTGAGGTCAGTTGTCTTGGGAACCATCCAACCTTTTCTCTTTCACCTTGGTAACCACGGTGATGTGTCACACCTCACATGATCTTTGCTTCAAGGTTATGCATTAAAGCCCAAGGCTTCGGTCAGTCAGTAGACTTCTAAT
Source organism: Gobio gobio (assembly GCF_949357685.1). Taxonomy (NCBI): domain Eukaryota; kingdom Metazoa; phylum Chordata; class Actinopteri; order Cypriniformes; family Gobionidae; genus Gobio; species Gobio gobio. Next base: position 12,787,832 of record NC_137104.1, read on the forward strand.
CACTGTCACCATAGCTACCACACATCTGAATCCAAAGTTACTTTATAAATAACTTTTGTCTTTGTAAAGACTTTTGTGTTGGCAACTGCATTTTATATTCCTGTTCGTTGCATCCACTTGGCGGGCTCGTCTGTTATGGCTATTTGCCATTTCTGGATTTCGCTCAATCTCAAGATTATCCCCACACTCTGCTTTGTCTGATCCCTTCAGGCAGGATGAAGGATGACAACATGCATCCACCTTTCCCCAATTTCTAGAACGCAACAAACTGACAGCAAAAACACATGAAAGATTAAGCACCAGGAACTCAGTTAACCAAGATAATGAACATCTGTGGCAATCCATCATACCTCCTGTATGTATTGCAAAATCAGATGTCAAAGTCTTAAGAGGAAGAGCAATTACAGAGGCAGCTTCACTTATTAGCCTTATGAGTGGTTCTCCTACATCATGGACTCAGTCAGCCTGAAGTTTTCTTTGGATGACTCATCATGATCCTCACGAAGATGAGACTGATATAATAAAAGGGGCTTTCGCACCGGGTAGTTCTAGGAAATTAGTTATAGGACCTAGCCACCAGGGTGGTTCCCAGAGAACTAAATGTTCTACTAAAAGTAGGAACTCTGACGTAAGCCGCGCTTGTTGTGACTTGTATTTTACAGCGTGTCATTTTCCATCTTCATTAGTTTACGATCAGTCTAATGGTCCTGTCACGACGAAAGTAGACAGTATATGAAAAGGTATTAGAATTTGCTGTGTGGTTGATGTCCAATGTCGCTTACTGAGCAGAAATGCATAATCACACTTCGCTTTATCCCCTCAAAGTTGCGTTGGATTTTTTCCTTAGCGTAAAGGTTGAGAGTAATCACTGTCTATCACTGTTTTCCATATTCGTAGAGTTAGTTTGTGGAGCAAATATTAAGGCTAACACCTGAACTAAGTGCATAAGATTGAAGGGCCGTTTTTACGACAACGTTTTCAACTAAAAACAGAAAAGCATTTTGGTCATTCATAGGGGGCCTGAAAACGCAAGCTTTTGAAAACGGGAAGTTTTTGAAAATGGGACTGAATATTACATGTTCAGTCTTTAGGCGTGTAGTGTTTCTTTACAAAGTGACATCAACAACTACTCGTCTGGCATGCATAATACAGCATTTTAGTCGTTTTCGTGGATCTGTGTGAACGGGGATTATTTTGACAACGTTGTCGTCTGTACACGACACATCGGTTACATCAGTTTAGTGTAAACGTACGCCAAGGAGACATCTAAAATGTGCAGACCTGAGGTCCTCTAAGACCAGGACCTTCACATGCTATTGGAGTTAAACGAGTTTCCTTGTTAAATAATTGCACATAAATGCCATCAAAAGTCTTATTTACCACTGGAAAGCTCAGGGATAATTGTGATACCCAAGTTCACGAGTTGGGCGGGCCAAACACTTTAAACATGGCGGAGGGGAGAACGATTGCTGCTGTGACAAGGTATGCTTTATTAGATTTCCCACAAAAGCAACATCACCTTGTCTTGTCGTTAAAGTAGTGCATATTTACACATATGAATAATCATTTGAAGCATATTGTATGTTTTATACACATCAGAAAAACTCTGTATTTGACTGAAATTCTAGATATATATAGCAGTATATCTATATATAGTAAATGTATATGGCTGTTAATGAATGGGACTCTAAATATCATTTTGGCTTTAATAAGATTTCCCCAATAAATAGGAAATTATGATTTCTTTCTAAGAATTGCAAGATAAACTCGCAATTCTGACTTTATAACACGCAATTGCGAGTTTATTGAGAAAAAAAATAAGTATATGAGCAAAGTATAAAGTTTCTGAAAAAGTTAAAATAAACAATGTATGAAACATATCTAAATATACTGCCATTCTTTCATAAGCGCAATGGCACCATGATTGTGTGAGGGGCAGATAAATGAAATACACAAGCCATGTTTTGACAAGTTCAATACTTCTTGCCCAAACTCTTTCATGTATTAACAGCTTTATTTTTTAAGCATGCACCACTGAAATTGCAAAACTAACACAACCAACAAGAAAAGTGTTTCCATAAGTATGCGTAAGCAGGTTCCTATAATTGCAGTCTGGCTGATAATGTCTTAATAATTTGTGCAGTTGATCTTACACTGATTTGGATATTGGAAACTTTAGCAAGGACTTCTGTAAGAAATGGCAAATATTAGGAGACTTGTAGGCTTATTGTTCTTGTTTTAAAAATGTCAATATTAAACAGCTACATACTACAAACTGCTTTGAATTTATAACAACATTTCAAAGTAACAGCTACTCACTTTCATGTGTATTTACAACCTGAGGAGGCCTGGTTGCTGGATTTACTTTTCAGAATTAGTTTTTTTTACCACATACTAAGGCCCTGTTTACACCTGGTATTAAGATGTGTTTTGGTCGAGCAGATCACAATTAGATGAGGAAGACACATACCGTGTACACCTGGTCTCTTTTGTTCACTTTCAACCACTTCTGTCATGATTTCTTCGAGGGGAGGGTCTATGGGTGTTTTTTCCCCCTAGAACGTTTTATGTAATGGACAAAATAACCTTGCGCAATTTATTTATTAGCATGGCCGGAGACAATGAAAAACCAACAGAGAGCATCAGCTTTCGTTTCTGCTTTGACAGCCGCAAGACCACGGCGAACGCGGCGAGTGAGTGTTAGAAATCAGGAATGATGAGAGAACATTGTGCTTGGTATGTTTTTCATCTTCAAACCAAACTTGGGTCTCCAGCCAACAAAGTTTAAATCCAATTTGGCCAGCGAGCTTCCCATAATGTTTACGATTTAGGTCAGTAGGCGGATGTTACAATCCACGCCTGTCCTGGACTCAGTTTCCCATGATCCTCCCTGTCCCACACCTGAACTCACTCCGTCATTATCTCTCTCGCTCTCCCCGGATTCCCTGCACCTGGTCTTCGTCGTTTGCACTCCCTTTATATTGGACTCACTTCCTTGCACTCATTGTCCGTTGTTATGTTATGTTTCCTTATGGTGTTTGCCTACTGTTTTGTTCCCGTGTTGAATAAACCCATCTCTTGTTGGAAGTCCGATTCTGCCTCATCCCTGCTGCAACCTACATCTGTGACAGCGGAGAGTAGGGGGTCTTTTTTGGCTGCTCAACACATTCGACCACATGAGCGTTTACACTGCAAAAGCAATCCGGTCGTATGCATTTTTGACTACCTCTGAAAGTGGTCGAACGTGGACAAGCTCAAAACCTTTTAGACCCTGCATCATCCACTTGTGATCTGATTGATCGAAACGCATCTTAATACCAGGCGTAAACAGGGCCTAAACTCTTAAAAATAAAGGTGCCAGGAAGAACCAAAAAGGGGTTTTCACTGCGATGCCATAGAAGAACCATTTTTGGTTCCCTGAAGAACCGTTTTGGGAAAGGTTCTTTAACGAACCATTTTTTTCTATATAGTCTAAAGAACCTTTCTTCACTATAAAGAACCTTTTGTGCAGTGGAAGGGTTCTTTGGATATTTACGGTTCTTCATGGAACCACACACCTCGCCAAAGAACCTTTCATTTTTAAGAGTGTAAGTGACATTTACATATCAGACCACTACAATTTTTATTATTATTCTTATATTAGAATAACAAATGTCTAAAAACAAAACTGTCTAAATTGCTTATAAATATGAACAATTAACATGCTGCCAGTTTGTTTGTATTTGGAGGTAAACTTTGGAAAAAAATGATTGAAACCTGATATTCTTGAAGAAGCAATACAATATCTTTCAAACACACCTCATAACGCTGTTGTTAAACAGAGTGCTGGTGTTAAATGACCATTATGAAGTGCAGCCTGACCTCCATAGATGAGTCTCTTTCTAAAAGCCAGCTGCAAAGTGTTTCAATTGATTTTCGAGCTCATGGGGGGAAAAAAACGTTGTGGTTAAGGAACTGTATGGCAAGACAAAGGTAACTGGTTCAGTTCAAGACCAACAGCTATCCAACATAAACCAGCCTCAGATAGCATGGAAATTAATTCTGGTTTAAGCTGGTTCTTCAACAGAATGGGCCAGAATTGAATGCACAAAACAAGAAATTAGGTAGCTAGGTGAGGATAAGAAATGTATAACACTAAATTGGGAATGCCATTCTCTACTCCGGGTGAAAGATCTTTCTGAATCCCTAAGGCCTGGTCACCATGACATGCAGTTCAAAGGAGACGACAGCAGAGGTGAGAGAGTGTGCTCTCAATAATGAACGCATAGCGTCACCTAATGAGAATCATTTACTCAATGCAGGTCAAGCAGAGGTCAGTTTCTATCCTCTACCAAAGACAAAGAATAGGAAGTAGCTTATTACAAAAGGCAACAAAGGACAGGAAATATACATGAATATATGAAAGGATGGCATGAACTGTAATTGTCGCTTTCATAGAGAGAACAATGGCAGCAAAAACTTCACGCAAACCATCATTGTTGTCCGCATGTCCCAGAGAACTCAGGCTCTGAATGAAACGCCTTACCACTGAGACACAACATATTAACTTTGCTGAGACTGATGAAGAGCTCTTATGGAGAAAGACTTGATTGGAGAAAAACTGGAGAGAGCATGTGCGAGTAGGTGAGCTATTCTTGTAGAGGAAAATATCTGATACAAAGAGAGCACTTGACAAACTTCCTGCCACGGGAAACAGCTTCATAGCCTGATGAAATGTTATCATCAGCCTTGGCTCTTTGAAAAAAATGTGCCTGTGGTGACATTTATGCAGAATGATATTACGTTGCTTCTTGCACATTTTGTGACCCTTTCAAAGTGAAACGTCCAGTGAGTGGGGCTAAAAGCGTGTTCCATGTTTTCAGTTTAGCAATGTTTTTTTTTTCAATATTAGTTGTTGTTCGTATCACGGAAATGAAATGTCTGGTGAGTGGCGCTAAAAATTAGAGCTCTATTGTGTTTAAAAAGAACAAACACATTCTCACTCCCAACTCGTCACATATTGACACTTGGTCAGAACCCTTCGGTGTAAATTTTTAACGCATAAGGTACCCCTTTAGCGTAATTTTTTCCGATGCGCAGGATACTTCATTGATTTCAATGAGAACGGGCACAGGCCCGTCCACTATGATGACTAGCCCCCCCCCAGTTTATTATATAAATATAATAATATTTATTAAATAACAGTTATTTAAATTATTTTTACGTAATTACAAAATTATTATAACATCTCAAATACTAAAATAAATAAAATGTGTTTTTTTTACAGTCTATGGTTTTTGTATAATGCTCGATGAGTTTGATTGACAGCTGTGTTAGGCAATTAGGTGTCAGGCTGTCTCATGTATGTCACGCGGCTTGCGCCTGTGAGTTCATGAAGTGTGTTTACATATTCACTTAGCCTATAATTTGCAGTTGTGTGATAGATAAACAGCAGCGATGCAAAATTCTATAAAAAGGACTTACTAGACTTACTATAAAAAGACCCTACTATAAAAACTTGCATTAATGCGGGAGAGAACCCATCCATCAGGCCGCAAATAACAGTAAGACTTTTCAATTCCAAGCGCAGCTTAATTATATAATGCCAGGAACACACCATCAGTCTCTGTCAGTCGTGATAGTGTAGGGGTAAGGTGCATGGCACAAAGTTATGACGCAATTCGATCTGAGGTTCGAATCCGGCTTTTGCCGAACTCGTTGTACTTCCTTTTCCCATAACATATCATTTCGGAAAGGCGTTTATTTTCAATTAATAAAAAATATTTGAAAAGTGGATATAAAGTGCCTAACGTTTTTTGTAACCGCTGCTCATGTTTTGTATGTGGACAGGTAGTAGCTATAGTTTTGGTTTATGTTGACAGTGACAAGTGTGAAAGTGCCCACTCCCTTTTGCCCAGGCCCGACCAAAAATAAAATTCTGCCTACGCCACTGATTTAGACAAATTTGAACACGTAACCCAACCCTCTAAAGTCTAAATCTACCCATTTGTTTATTATATGATATTAAAAACAGGATATAACAGCACATACGACTACAGGCACAATTATTGCTCATGCGCCCATCTGTTCACCCAAGGGTGTTCTGGTCTGAAAACGAGGTGTGTTCAGGCGCATTGGCGTGTTGCTATTTTGAGGCAACTGAAAACGACTGTGCCATTGACCAACAAAAACCTGGTCTCAAGTCAATAGCACAGTATTTTTATTTTTATTTAAAGGGCATGTTAGTAATATACACCTATAGGCGGGTGCACAACGTGCGTACACTCTGCTTATTACACACACAGGGAGCAGCACACAAACATTTTAAAATATTAAAAATAAAAGGATTCCTCTCTGGAGAAGCTTTCAGTCTTTCCGCTCGCAAATTCCACCATGTAAATAGTGAATCCACCATAGAGCAGCTGGCTTTTAAAGGGAATGGAAGATGAGACTCTGATTGGTTTATTGCACGTTACTCCAGAAACACACCAATGACTCATTAAGAGACTAGGTACAACCCTTCTGGACCATGCGCCTGGCGCAAGACCGTTTTTTCCGTCGTTAAGTGGATTCGGACACGCCCTAAGTGCACCTGCGCTTCAGACCATGCGCTCAGATCATTAAAATAGGGCCCTAGTGATTTTGGAGTTTTGCAAAAATGATGGTAATAATTTTACATGTAAAAAAGTTATATAAATAAAATAACCCTCTGCCAAAAAGCACATTAGCGAAAAGTGGTGTGTGAATAATGCAGGTTGAGTGTCTCAAATTTGTCAGTTAAATACCTTTTAAAAAATTCAGCTTTGCACTTTTGCACTGAAGCATCACTTTCAGGACCCACAAGAAAAAGCACAAATAAAGGTCGAAAATGTCATACTTCTCAGTAATCACACATGAATCTCCTCTGGATCTGAATGATGTCTCAAACTTTGCTCAGATCTGCCGAGTATAAAGTACTCAACCATGATCTGATTACCTGAGCTATGCTCTCGAAAGCAGGCTGATATCAGACCATATACATATTTTGGTAACACTTTAGAATAATAGTTCTTTGTAAGGAATTAATACAGGACAAATCTAGCCTGGATGCCAGCCGAACTTAGCCCCGCCCACAACATTTTTACTCGGGCAGTTCGGTCTGGACTTGATCCATAGAGAAGTAATTATGCCCGAACAGAAACTGTTCGGACCAATGAAATTGTCAGGGCGGGCTTTAGACGATGATGGACAGATGATCAACATTAACGTAATCATCCACGTCATCAAAGGCGCTTGGGTTGAGTTTGTTCTAATCCTAAACAGAGAACTTGTTCGTATATGCGTTCACCTTTACTATTTCTCTCAGAAATGATGATCGTGTTGGTAAGTACTCTGTGTATCCTTAAATTATTTTTTTACAACACTGGCAAAGCTCGTTTACACTCATCTTTTTCTTCTAACGTTAGGCTACTTATTCCAGCGTGCGTGCAGGTACAGGGTTGCCAAGTTTTTACAACAAAACCCGCCCAATTGCTAACGTTCCTCAAAACTAGCCAAAAACAAGCCCAATAGCTTTCCAAGGGGGGGTTCTCCGGGAAAAAAAACATTTGGGGGGTAAAATATGTGTTATTTTGCAGGGCTGGCAGCTAAAAATCGCATTCCTGGGTCTGTATGTCACATAATTGGGGTCGCTTCAACCCGCGGACATGGCAACACAGTGCAGTTGAGTTCTGTTGACATTTGATAACGTTATGCGTCGCTCCGTTGCTCTGATTGGTTGTAGGTCTATCCAATTGAGGTCTTTCCTGGTTCGGTTGAAACACGCCCCATAATCACAGCCCAACGGAGCAGTATCAGCCTCATATTCTGACTAGAATTGAGTATGACGACGTCAGGCTAGGACAAATCAGTATTACTACATCAACTTCAGCTACTGTCGTTAACCAATATGGAAACATTAATAACTAATCAGTAAGTAATATCAAATTTAGGACTAAGATATTCCTTAGGTTCCTGAATGAGATGAGCCCCATTAAGAACTCCTAAATATGACAAATTATAAATAATGAACAATGAATTACTAAATCACAACATTAACATGTCTGAGAGGTGAGCAATTGTCTTTTTTATTCCATATTGTCATAAAATGCATCACTACTAGTCACTCTGTAGGAACTATTAGTGATCTGAAGCATTATTTTCATGTGAAATCCATTTTCTTTCTACTTTAAAATAAAGCAAAATTGCATAAGTTAAGTTAGATTTATGCTTGAAACATGTAACAACAATTTCCAATGGGTTGAATAATACGCTTACACTAGATTTATTGCCTAAGAACAGTCTAAATATCTGATGCAATTTTGCTTACGTATTCTTTTCCCCTCAAAATGCAATACTGAAAAACAAAGATATTGATTAAGAAAAAGACTTTATGCAGTGTAATATTTCCTAGTAAGTATCTGTAGTCTGGAAAACTTTTGTGCATATGCACAATCTTTTAGGATGAAATGTATGCAGTTTTGTGCATGAGGCCCTGGGTCTGAAGGCAATGAAGTTGTCAAATCCAACACATTTCAGTGTTAAAATCATTAGTGAAATAAGCCTGTGTACAAGAGCGGATGACCAATTATCAGTTTTCATATGCTGCATGTTTGTCTGTATAATTGTACTTTTCTTTGAGATGTAACATGAAAGCAAACGTGGAATATTTACACACAAAGAGTTCAAAATATTAGTCTCCTTAAATCTTTTTATTGGTTATTTTTTACCTAAATGAAGTTGTGAATTTCTAGTAAATTCAGAGAGAAAGGAAAGTACTTTACAGACCCTTGTGGCTTGGCTAATCCTTTCTTACACTGGCTACTCACGTAATGCCAATTTACAAACTCACTGGAGTCAAATCCTCAGCTGTTATCTATACGACAGTGGTTTTTAGCCAGGATTGCCATATTTAAAGAACACCTTTGTCACACCTCTTCAAGCACCACAGGACTGAAATCACTCGGTATGAGCTTTAGTGATAGACCACTCTCAGCAAACATAAGCAGTAGTCTCTTGTGGCATTACGTCAGCATCATGAATAACCAATAGGTCAGGGTTGAATAATGCACAATCCTTAGTCAACATCACTGTTCCCTGATGGACAACCACAAAACGACACCCCACCACAATCTTATATGTATATATACTCTATATGCTTAACCTAGGTTTATTTGAAAAACATTCCTGTGGCAACATTTATGCAAAAAGATATTACATTGTTTATTGCATGTTTCGAACAGGATGAAACATATGAACGGAAATCTGGCAATGTTTTATTAAGTTGGTTAGATATTGCGACTGTTTAGGAAATTAAATGTCTGGTGAGTGGTGCTAAAATATTGATTACCTGAAATTTGAAAACCACCTACATTAAACCTAACCAATAGTGTTAACAAAAGCAAGCGCATTTGCTGAAGCAACCATGCTATTTTAGTTTGCTTCTACAAGTCTTTGAGCTTTTTTATAGTGACTTGTGTTACATGGGACTCTCAAGCTCAAGTATACTTCCCTTTTTTTACGCGCATGCAAGGGTCAGCATACAGTGCGCATAAAGCGAATAACGTCATCAGAAGAATACATGAGAATGTCCCACCCCTTAATACCACCTGCAACCAACTAGAATGGAGCAAATTATAGTTGACAGATGTGATGTAATTACATCCAACTGGCTATTAAAAAAAGCACATGCTGTGTTTGAAATCGCCCCCTATACCCTCATTCACTATTCACTACATTACTTCACTAATATAGTCACTTGAAGGAGTGAATGAAAACAAGTGAGTAAATTCGGACACCGAGTGCGCCGGAAGGGCTGCTGCTTTTGCATAATTTCTGCTTGCTGTTTAATAATTATTTGAAACGTAGCAAACTGGCAGCTCCAGTAGTAATGAAAAGATTTATCTTAAACTCTGCCATGGAAATAAACCGTAATTAAACTATTATATAATCAATTAAAAAGGTATGTATAGCTATTCTGGGATTGATTGAGTGCACTTAATAATGTTCACTATGGTTTCGAACACCACTACAAATGGCTGTCCCCTCAAATAGTGCCCTATTTAAGTGTATGGGGGGCGATTTCGAACACAGCCACAATATCTTCATAGTGCCCTGCCCAAACTTCCTGTTTCAAAAGAAAGTACGGGGAAAAAGCCATAAATATGGAGCCTTACAATGTGTCTAGCAGCTTTTTAAAAAATGTGCACATCAAACATTTGGGAATGAAAAGAACAGTTTCAAAGAACATGGGACCCTTTGAGGTGAGGTTTTTAGGGGGCATTAAAATGACATTTGTGTAATCTTGTCCAGGCACTTGATAGAAGACTGAAATTGAGAACGGCTTTGCAAGGAGACGCAGAGGGAAAGCTTTCAATGACACACGGTAAACCAAGGGAATTAATAGCTCTTCATGCACATGTGGCTACAGTCAGAGATAAAATACTCACTGCCTCCTCATGTGGAAATGGTGCTTCATTATCAGCAGAGGGGAAACGGTCTCTTCAATGGACACACACTACACACTTCTGTTGTTTGCAAACCCTCACAGATTCCACTCAGCAATCTGAAGATAGAAAAAAAAGAGAAACAGGAAGTGTGAGAGAGAGAGAGACCGAAACAAGCAGATGAAATGACAAAACATGCAAGCTTGTTTGCATTGTTTTACCCCACACTCTTATTTCACTCACGTACTGTCAGGGGAAAACACTGTTCACTGAAAGCATTTCCAGACTAACATGGCTGTATAATGTGGCAAGGATGTAATGTGTCCTGCTTCTAGCTCCCAGGTACAAACCCTTTCTCCCACATGCAAGACAATCAGCCTGTGAAGTGTTCCAGGCTAGAAAAGAAAGAGACAGCAAGAGGAAAAAGAAGCTGGCATCAAGGTTTAATTGGCTATGTATATCTTCCAGGTATCCTCTAATGGTTTGGGGAATGTGTGATGGGTTAAAGCTGAGACCATGTAAGTCGGTCTAGAGGGAACCTCATGCTCACTGTTTACCCTCATTGCACCAAATTTTGAGGTTTACATTCATCATTGTGGTTAGTTTAATACAATCTCTCAGTTTCGAGCCACATAAAAAAAGAGAGCTCAGCAATATGAGAAATACAATAGATGGTTCACATTTTATCAGTAGAAGAGATGAGCAGATGATGAGAGGAGAAAAAAAATGTGTTGCCTTAACCCTACTAATCTGCAGGGCATTTCTGGTACTGGTATTTTTGGAAATTAATATGCTATAAATACTACATCAAAGGTGATGGGTCTCTTAACCCTCTCGAGTCCGCGGTCGCGCCGGCGCGGTCGGCTCTCTTCTTTTCTTATTCTTATTATGTTTCTATTTTTTTTGTGAAACAAAACAAAGAAAACACACATGAAGCCTCTCTGTCAAAGACGTTCATTCAGATAGTCTTCAGAAAAGGAACTCTAGCTTAGTGAATACTTGTCTCACAAACACGAGACATATGTCTAAAGAAACGCTGAAATATCAGGTTTTAAACATTGTAAACCAAATCAAAAACAAATATTCGGTGTTTATGTAATCTGGTTGAAAAGCGATACATGTCAGTGACCCGCGATCCACTTCATTATGCGCTAATGCGGCCACGCCCATGGATCACGTGCTCTATTGAGATTCAAATACTGACGATCCCCGCATCAATGCCCACATCGACTCATACAAACACATAGTGAAGCGTGTGTAAAGTTACTTCAGCTACATCGTTTTGAGATGCATTTGAGCAGTAATCCTGGATTTATTCTTCTCATGCAAAGCTGTTCATTTATGAAAGAAAAGGACTCTGCCGCTGATTGTAAGGTCAGTTAATTCTGTTAGCATCTGTGAATATTTAATGCAAAAAGACTGTTTAAATATTAATCCTGTTGCAACATTAAATGTCATACACGCAAGACTGTTTAGACAAGATTTATTTGGCTTGTTTTGGACAGATTATAATGTGTTTATTGTAAAAGAGCCTTGTGTCAAAACAGCTCAGACTCCAGAGGGTTAACCCAGTTTAATGTTCATTGACTACCATTAGTATGCCATTCACCGGTTTATCTCTCCCAGAAGTGTAAACATATATGTATGTAAGCATTAAGGTACGAGAGGCTGTGCTGTATCGTGTATAAGTCCCGGCTGAAGGGCGTTGTTAGGCATGACGCGATGCGGAGTAAAAACAGTTACCATGCAATACAAATATTAACCCATTTAAGCCCACCAGCAACTATAGTTGCGGCAGTGTATCATTGTCATTTTCCTTCAGTTAGTATTTTTCTAGATATTATCCATGTTTTATATCTTAATGACACGCAAGCAAACAACCAAATAAAGGATTTCAAGAAAAAAAAAAGGTATTAACTTGCTTCCTGTCACATGATGCTGCCAACTTCCAGCATAGCGAAGGCAAACCCTCCAAAAGAAAGGTTATTTTCATGTTACTAATAAGCATTTTTTGTTGACATATATATATCTACATAATTGACCTATCGGTGAGCCCCTCCCCTCAAACGCAGATGAGCCAATAGCAGTTGAGTATCAGTTGCGCTGGGACCAGGCTGGGACCGGAACTCGGACATCTTTAGGTGTCCGCGCCATAGAGAAACATTGGAAAATCCGAAGCTCTCATCGGTTTGATGGTGTTTATGCTACAAAAACGCTAAAATGCCGTGCCTGAGGTACTGTAACACTGACTCCAGGGATCCTGAGAGGATTTTCTGTTTGTCATACTCTCATTATGTTACGATTAAAGTCTCTGCTAACATACAAACCAAAATAACTAACTGTTCTCACGTCATGTAGCTACACTGTAGGTCAAAAACACGAAGGTCTACATTTCAGTGCCTCTCCATATTAAACTGGTCATATGTAAATTCATTTAATTTTAGATATGTTTAAGGTCTACATTATCTGTCTTACTAAGGAGGACTCCTATTTTGATGGGTATTATAGTCTACGAGTAGTAAAAGGGAGAGCTTGCACGCAGTTTATTGGAGTTTTGCAGATACAAAGTTTACCAGTTATTAACTGCACCCTCGAAAAGACATACGGTCTGTGTATATGTTTGTTTACTGTTAGTTGTATGAGTGTTTCTGTGTAATTTGCTGTGTATGTTAATGGTAATGCAACGGAGAGAGATAGTTTGTGAATGAGACTTGAATGCGCACTTATTCTAATGCTTTGTTTGTTCAGTTTGTTCAGGATATACGTTACATTCTGTGTCCAAAAACATCTTGGGATAAGGTTTTCACACTGACAGCTGTCATTGTAAGATATAGCAACTCCGTTTGTTTGTCCGAGTTAGCAACAGTAACTAAGGAGGGCGGGGCTTACCGATAGGTCAATTGTGAAGGTCTCTAGAATCACCCAAACAAAACAAATCTTACAACAGATCTAAAGTTTTTTGTCTACTTAGTCAAAAGTCCAAGCGGCAACTATAGTTGCCGGTGGGCAAATACATAAGTACATATAATGGGGAAATGGGGTATACTGTGTTAACAGGTTAATAAATCAAAATTTAAATCAAATTTAGTGCCTTTTGCTTCAATAATATCCCACCTAAAACATAACTTAACCCTTTAACTGGCATCTCTACTGTATAGTAGACCTTAATTCAATAGGGAAAAGTATCATATTTTATGATATTATGTCTTGTAAGAGGCCAAAATATTGAGGACCCTTCATCCAGTTTGGAATGGATGTGTTTCATTCTAATCGGTCAAGGACCCTAATTCTTTTTATGACTAGTAGTTTATGATTCCATTATAATGTGGAAATTCAGACAAGTAATGAGTTTACATTTACATTATTATCTGAAATCACCTATTACAGTCAGCCATTGAATACTATGGGACAATTTTTTGTTTTTTGTTATATAGATGTAATTTTTTCGTCAATTTATTTATTTTCATTTAACTTTTTGATACACACTGCCCTATTGGGGCAACTTAATGGCTGCACTTTATTCTGCACTATGTTACACCACTTTTGTTGTTTTTTTAAGATATTTGTTGTTTGTTGTGTTTTTATATTCAAAAGATTATAAGATAGATGCAGCTTTTTTCAGTTTTCATTTAATGTTCTTCGACTTTTATACACAAAATTTGTTAATGAATAAAGATTGATCTGTTGAAAGAAGTTATTTTGAGTTAGATGCCAAATGTTCTCCTCCTATTCAAATTTGACATTGAAGGGGTGCATACAACATATATGCCCACCGGCAACTATAGTTGCCACACATTCAAATACGATTTTCAAGAAGAAAAAAAAACTAAAACCTGGGGAAAATAAATGCAGAACATGTTCACATAGTGCACTATTAACATGACTATATGCATGAAACCATTCAGAAAATGTTGGCCACAAATGGGTTTAAAGCCAAAAAAATATGTATCAATGCAACTTTCATGAAGTAAAATCACTAAATGCCTTCTTTCCACTGAAAAAAATTGTCCTCGAACGTGAACAGCAACAGAAGTTACATTATTACGCCATTAGAAAGACTGTCTTCTTGAGTGAGTCACTCGGTAGCGAATACTTTTATATTGAAAGGACTGAAACTTGTTGTGAACACAGGAACAAGATGCAACTGACAAATGCTTTGACTAGCGCTGTCAGTGTCAGGGCATGGGAAAACCCCCTGGGCCAGATTTACAAAACAGGGCAAATTGAGAGTGCAATTCCCCAAAAAATGCCCAGCTTTTTTGGGGCGGTAAATAATGGCGCAAACACCAGTAAATTGACGAGCGCAAACCATTGTAAATCACCTTGCATGATTCATTTAAATACTCTCCTCCTATAAATTTTGTGTCTGAAAGGGAAACTCCTACAAATGCATATGCAATACGGTCAGCCACAAAAATAAGTCCATCTGTGTGTCCATGCCTTTTCAGCTGTAATTTTTCACTGCGTGTCTTTAGTAAATTTTTACCACCAAAAGAAGGTTTGCGCTGGTGCAAGCTGTTAGTAAATCAGAATCAAGGACTCAAACAAACCATTTATATATATATCCACTGAACAAAATTATAAACGCAACACTTTTGTTTTTGCCCCCAATTTTTCATGAACTGAACTCAAAGATCTAAGACTTTTTCTATGTACACAAAAGACCTATTTCTCTCAAATATTGTTCACAAATCTGTCTAAATCTGTGTTAGTGAGCACTTCTCCTTTGCCGAGATAATCCATCCACCTCACAGGTGTGGCATATCAAGATGCTGATTAGACAGCATGATTATTGCACGGGTGGGCCTTAGGCTGGCCACATTAAAAGGCAACTTTAAAATGTGCAGTTTTATCACACAGCACAATGCTACAGATGTCAAAAATGTTGAGGGAGCTACAATTGGCATGCTGACTGCAGGAATGTCCACCAGAGCTGTTGCCCGGGAATTGAATGTTCATTCTCTACCATATGCCGTCTCAGAGAATTTGTCATTTGCCTCACAACCGCAGACCACGTGTAACCACACCAGCCCAGGACCTCCACATCCAGCATCTTCACTTCCAAGATCGTCTGAGACCAGCCACCCGGACAGCTGCTGCAACAATCGGTTTGCATAACCAAAGAATTTCTGCACAAACTGTCAGAAATGTCTCAGGGAAGCTCATCTGCATTCTCGTTGTCCTCATCGGGGTCTTGACCTGACTGCAGTTCGACGTCGTAACTGACTTGAGTGGGCAAATGCTCACATTCGATGGTGTCTGGCACTTTGGAGAGGTGTTGGAGAAGTGCTCACTAACACAGATTTAGACAGATTTGTGAACAATATTTGAGAGAAATAGGCCTTTTGTGTACATAGAAAAAGTCTTAGATCTTTGAGTTCAGCTTTAGGCCCATTGAACCCTTATCACAATTCTTTTCCTTTTTAAAGGGGGAAATTTGACCCTAATATCACAGACAAGTGCAAAAGGTGAGAAGTGAAGTAAAACTTTTAACAGCAAGATTCTAAACTCCTATTGATTTGTGAATGCAGCTGGAGCCAGCATAATTAGAACACAACTTCTCCATTGTTCCAAAAAGGCAACAGCAATCAGAGAATATAGGTCACCATAGACCTTTTTACTGCCACCAAGTTCACTCTAAACATGATTATAAACTCAGAACTTCAGGAAAACAATTAAGTATTCATGTGCTTGTGTGCGTCTTTGTGTAGAGGCTGGCACTGCGTTGAGATGTCAGTGTGTGTCTGTGCACAGGGCTTAGCAGCCAATTGAGGGAACACTTGTGTCCCCTTGAGTGTTTGTAAGAGCCAGTATTTTGCATCGTTAATGTAGTATTAACATCTTATTCTTCCTGTTTTTCCCGATTTTTGGCACAGGGTTTCAGTCCTCATACTAAGTGGTGAAGCATGAATAAGAGAGTGAGAAAGAGAATAAAATTACTTCTCTTCTGGTTTCTGACCTCTAAAATTTTGCCAGTTCATTTTTCACTTTTCTCCATACAGAGTGACTTTAATTTTCATACTTTGATAAAGGACAAACTCCTTCCTTTCTCATTCCTCTCCTGCTTCCGCATACCACGGTTCACAAACCGTGCGCATCTACTGATGATTTCTAATCTTTTACAGTCTCAGCTTTAAATACAGCTACCGGTGCTTCCCTAATTCTATTTAGCCGATCAGCAGATTCTTTTGGGTAATGAGAAACAACAAATAGCACAGAACCATAGTCTCACAATATCATAAATACTGAAAATAAGGTTGACATTTATCTGTCCCATTGGTAAACAACCAAGATATAGCTGTGCATTAAATGTAATCATGTAAGTTATGATTACAGAGGGAAATGTCACAACAAAAGTATTCTGTATCAGTAGTTTAGTCTTGTTTTCCATTAAAATATGAAATATAATGAGACAAAAATAATAAATACAATAATCTAGCATTACATTTGCTTTGCTTTAGGACTGACAATGATTTAATGCTACTCTTACATAAGAGAGAAAGAATAGCGAGAACAAGAGAACAGGGAGGCCAAATATTCTCTGTCAGACACCAAAAGTCAGTGTCCTTCTGACGTCTGAGTATTACCTCTGTCCTTTAGCAAATGCAGTAATGACACAGGTGCCCATGATAATGTAGTATTCATGGAGCTCAAGGTGGGTCGTACCCCTGCTCTAGGACCGCTGCTGCCGGGAATAAGCGATCAGTTCGGGTCACCTGCCGCTGCAGCTTTTTATGATAATGTGATCAATAGCTCTGCTCCTTTTCGACTCGCTTTTGTTTCGCAGAGCAGCGAGGAACTAATGAGTAGCTGCAGGATTTTTAATTAGGGGTCAACTAAACTATAGGGATAGTCCCAGAAGGCTAAGCAGGATGTAGCAATTGTTGTCAAGGGGAAATGGGTGAAGTGCTGACTCTGTTGCACACCACAATGCACCACGTACGTGTTCAATATTCAGTATTATGAGAATACACTACAGTACATGGTGGGACTTGAACAACTTTCAGTTAGTTTCTGTCAATATAAATGGAAAGACAGCTGGCAGCAAGTCACAAGGATGCAATTCATACAGTATAACGTCTCATCATAGCCATAATCGTTGGTTTTCTTAGTAGAAGCAGGAAGAGTCCAGGTCAAAACTCTAGCTGAAGATAAATGGCCTATCATACACTTTACTGTATTGGGTGTAACGCATTACAAGTAACACAAGTTACATAATCAGATATCTTTTTAAGTAACTAGTAAAGTGACATTACTTTTAAACTTACAACAAATTATCTGTTACTTTTTTCAAAGTAGCAACACAAGTTACATGTTTTCCAATTTATCGACTGACACATTTTCTGTCCCCATGTTGAGAGAAATTGGTAGTGCAGAGGCATTGTGCGAGCTGTGTAAACATGATATTTAGAATCATGGGATTATCCATTTACTTATCTCACTTGCACAAAAACAGACTCAGTATTCCTCGAAATGAATAAAAACAGTGAAATGAAAACTCAGGATATTACGCAAACCTGCAATAATTAAATATGTTAAATTACTGAAATATACTTTATGTATTTAATCTCATTTTATTAACCAATGTTTTTGCTGCTGACCTTCAACCACCCCAATAACCAAAAATGGCTTTAGATAAATATCATATTTGTGTTTCATTTTTTGTTTTATTTTGTGCTTTTGTTTTAGTTCCTTTGTTTTCCCATTTATCGACTGACACCTTTTCTGTCCCCATGTTGAGAGAAATTGGTAGTAAGTGCAGAGGCATTGTGCGAGCTGTGTAAACATGATATTTAGAATCATGGGATTATCCATTTACTTATCTCACTTGCACAAAAACAGACTCAGTATTCCTCGAAATGAATAAAAACAGTGCAAACTGAGGATATTACGCAAACCTGCAATAATTAAATATGTTAAATTACTGAAATGTGCTTTATGTATTTAATCTCATTTTATTAACCAATGTTTTTGCTGCTGACCTTCAACCACCCCAATAACCAAAAATGGCTTTAGATAATTTTCATATTTGTGCTTCATTTTTTGTTTTTATTGTGGAAGTAAGTGTTGAACTTTTTTCTCCTACATCCTATTCTTCTGTAATCCAGAATGGCAGCACAGCTGAGAGGTTTGTTTGAGCTCTACTGTACAAGCATTTCCTTCAGTCCATTTATATTTGCCAAAAATAGAACTTTTTTTTGTCATTAAAAAACAAACAAGCAAGCCTCAGCCCATATGAGAAAAGGTGATGCGAAAGCAACGTAATGCATTACTTTCCATAAAAAGTAACCAAGTAACGCCATTAGTTACTTTTTAGGGAGTAACGCAATACTGTAACACATTACTTTAAAAGTAACTTTCCCAACACTGCCTGTAAGTGCAATGCGCAACAGTTCTAAGCTTCTAACAAAGTATTAAGATTACTTAGAATACTTATGGTGTTGTGACATACATACATTGATTTTTAATATTACTGCCCCTTTGCAATCAGCCAGTCAGTACCCTCTCTGAACTTGTCTTCCTGATTGATCATCCACTTTGCTGGGACAAACTAGTTAAGGGAAGGTAGATAATTGAATTTGCTGGTTGAATCTATGTGTATGGTAAGACATGCCAATGAATCATCTGGATGGATTCTCAAAAAAGCTTCTGTTGCATTCAACCTTCAAATGCACAAGGATTTCCCATTATCACAAAAGTTATTTGGTCCAAAAAAATTATCCTTTAGAGGTTTAATAAGATAATTACACTGGGGTTAAGGATAAAACTGTGATCAAGACAATGATACATACATCAATCCATAAAGACAATTCATCAGTCACTAATCCCAGAATCAAGCTTCTAATTCAAGCTACAGCAACAGAAGACCAGACAGGGTGCCACTTCTGTCAGCTAAGAACAGGAAATTGAGGCTGCAATTCGCACAGGTTCACCAAATTCCGACAATGCTACCGATCCCAATCTGAAATCGGACTTGTGATGCAGCCTGTATCATAATAGCACCGTGTTCATTCATTGGCCAGAGGAGAGACGCCTGTACTGATGCTGTTGTATGAGAACTGAAAGGAGCTGAGGCCGGATTCACGAAAATCTTTTTAAGAAAGAAGTTAAGAAAATTCTTAAGATAAATTCTAAGAAGTGCGTAAGAATGTTCTTAAGTGCAATTCTTGAAAAATTCTTAAGAAGTTCTCAAATATTTTCTTAAGAACATCTTAATTTTTTACTTAAGAAGAAAATAAAAGGTGTTATTTGGTGTTATTTTATTGAAAGGTATTACTGAAGACTCGCTGAATGAAAAACACCTCAAAGCTCGTCGTTTTGCGCTTCCTGCAGATTACCGTAGATATCATCATAAGTGTGCAGACTATTATCATTGTGATTGGCTTGACGGGAGTAAATCGATCAATGTCGTGTTTTAATGTGCCGTGTCTGTAAAATCGTTATTTTATTAGAGCCTAGCCGTTTATCAAGAACGGTGCTCGGGTACCAAAGATCGGCCGTTAGATCTACACAAGACGAATCATATCTCAGAGACATCAGAGCCAGCGGCAGACGGCAGAAGGACTAGCCGAGGAAAGGCTACTCTCGCCGGGTTAACAAGCGATGAACACCCGCTGATCGACTGGATCTCCGAAACTCTGAAAACGGCAGATAGAATTGTAAAATAGGCGCTCTCTTTATAAATAAACCACAGATTTAATCTTTAAACAAGGACATTCTCGCCTGAAAAAGTCGTGTGACACATTAACAGTAGTATTGGTATTTAAGATAGGTTGGAGGTTATCCTAACTTTAAGAAGTTCTTTTACGATGATTTTAAAGAACATTCTTTCCGTGAAAATGAATACTTCTTAAATTTTATCTTAAGAACAATCATAAGAAAAAAGATAAGAACATTCTTAAGAAAAGTTTTTGGGAATACAAAATATTCTTACATTTTTTCTTAAGTAAGAAAATAAGTAGAAATTGGTAGTTAAGAATAATTTCATTCTTAAGAATGTTTTGTGAATTCGGCCACTGGATCTTACCTCATGTCAAAAGTTCAGGATGGTGGTGTTGAAATAATGGGGTGGGGGATATTTTCTTGAAAGATTTTGGGAAATTGAGCATATACACCGATCAGACATAACATTATGTTGGTCCCCGTTTTGCTGCCAAAACATCCCTAATCAGTCGAGACATCAATGAGCCTTGGCGCCCATGACCCTGTCGCCGGTTCACCACTTTTTCATCCTTGGACCACTTTTGAAAGATACTGACCACTGCAGACCGGGAACACCCC
Source organism: Gobio gobio (assembly GCF_949357685.1). Lineage (NCBI taxonomy): Eukaryota > Metazoa > Chordata > Actinopteri > Cypriniformes > Gobionidae > Gobio > Gobio gobio. The sequence goes on from NC_137104.1 coordinate 12,808,555, forward strand.
ACAAGAGCTGCAGTTTTGGAGATGCTCTGACCCAGTCATCTAGCCATCACAATTTGGCCCTTGTCAAACTCGCTCAAATCCTTACGCTTGCCCATTTTTCCTACTTTTAAAACATTAACTTTGAGGACAAAATGTTTACTTGCTGCCTAATATATCCCACCCACTAACAGGTGCCGTGATGAAGAGATAATCAGTGTTATTCACTTCACCTGTCATTATGTTATGCCTGATCGGTGTGCATTTCCACAGGCTTGGCATCAAATACACAGACCGCCATCATCCACTTCAACTTGAATAAAAATACACATTAAACATTATTATTATGCTATGAAGGACCTGTAGGAGAAGAACCTTTCTGACATATGCAGCTCAAGTCATCTCCCATATCACTTCGTGTATGACATTAAAGCAGATTTCTATTTAATGTGGACCAGACACTCTCCTTGACCCACACTGGGGCTGCAAGGCCATCTTTTATTATAAAAGTGAATGGCTCTGGCTGAATTACATATCACATTGCACAGGCAATAGATGGGAACTAGAGAGTTGGGGTGATGACACCCGGGTTGAGAACCGTTATTGTTCATCCAGAATGTGATATTTGATTCGACCTGCCCATGACCTTTTTAATCTTTTATCTTTCCGCAAAAGGTGGACTTTGTGGTAAAAGACAAACCTGTGTGGAAATTATTCATCACTAGATTAAAGGTGATAAAGGATTCAATTAAATTTTACTGGCTAGATATTTTATTACAGGAAGAGACCTCCGCATCTGTATAATTTGAAAAAAGTGAAACAGTCAACAAAGCTTAGTTTGGATCAGGTGCATGTTATAAGCCAATCACATAATAACCTCAACATTATTTTTTTGCAATAGTCAGTCACCATTGGTGAATACAATAAAAAAGACACAAATTGAAATACACCTGTTGCAAAATTTGTCCTTGACCTAAAGGTGGGGTAAGCGATATTTAAAAAACACTGTTTGAAAGTTTGTTGGACCGACAAAACAACAAAGGTGTAGTCAATCAGCATTAGGGGGCATGACGGTAAAGGAGAGAGAACGAGCAAGAGGGAGATTTGAAGAAAGACTGTAGAAAGAGAGATGCCTGAGAGAGATAATTATTTTTAAGAGTTTTTTCTCTTTTATAATATCACTGGAAAATGAAGGTTTATGATCAGGAAAGAGCTTTAAGACCCACGTCAATATAAGAAAAGCTTTCCAGCGCTGGAGAGACCTAAGCGGGAAGGCCTGAAAACATTGAATCTTCCTGGCAGAACTTAACGCTAGAGCTTTCATTTTTGAGTGTCATATTGTTTGTCTGGAGCTGCTTTGCTGTTGGAAACTAACAACGAACTCTTGCTTGTATTTATTCTTGTGTACTGTATGTTTTTGTGCTTCCTTGTCGTTCGTTCATTATCTTCACTTCATTTTTCGTGAAGCATTATTTTGTTGTGCTTCTGTTACGATAAATAGACATGCACTCTTGCATTGCGTGTGTAACGGAGAGAGTTTTGATCGTGAGAGTTGTGCAGTCTGATGACTGTTAGAGAATGCGATGTTTACTGTTTAGCGTCCTTGTTAGTGCACTGGATGCCAGCCTCACATGCCAGTGATAAGGGTTTGAGACTGGCTCGGAGCAGGGGTCCGTTCTTCGTACCTCGCTTAATACATCTGAGATGATTTGACAGATCCCAGATCGTTTCATCGTGATAACTGATGTCTGGCTAATTTGGTTATTCAAACGAATTTGCGGATTGGATTTAAATATCTGGATTAAATGATCTAAGATCACTGCGCGTTCTTGTTTTCCCTGAAGAGGGCAGATGCATCGATACTCGAAACCACGATCAGCAATGCAGCGATTGGCTGGTGTCAAGACAGCAACGTAATGACATCACATAATTAAAAAAGCCACCCGGCAAAAAACTTGGCAAATGACACAAAAAAAACCCCACGAATATCTGGACCTTTATAAGGAAACAGCTAAACGACCAAACCACTTTTTTTTTTTTTTACCAATTATTTATATTCACGATTTTATACAGTACTTGTACACCCTTTAAATTTTTATTTCAATGTTGTACTTAAATTTTTAATTAAATTTGAAGCAGATTTGTAACGTGACAGTATTAAAGTTTCTTAAGGGTCAAGATCAAATTCTCTGCATCTCCAAGTGGCTGTGTCTATAGTATTATACACAACATTATAATATTATATACATTCTCATATACATATACAATTTAAAATTTGTATATTATTATTATTTAAAATTATTATTATTGCCCCTGGTTCAATAATAAACTCTTGTAATAAAGTAGCAGTGGCTGGGACAGATTTTAAGTATCACCTCAAGATGCAATCTAATCCTGTTTACATGAAATATGCCTGCTCGCGAGCAGGTTTAAGCTTACGGACCTGTTGCTATGACAGCAAGTCTAGGATGAGCGTCGAAGAACCAAATAATCCAAGATCATGCCAAATCGTCAACAATCAATCTCCAGCTAACTGAGTTAGCGAGGTACGAAGAACGGGCCCCAGGACGGTTAGGATTGGAGAGTGAGCTTTGGAGGTGGAGCAATGAAGAAAGGGGTGTGTTTTTTTTTTTTTTTTTAAATATCAACATTGTTTAGCAAGGACTTAGAACTATTGCATACCCCACCTTTAAACAGCTAAACTGTTCTGAAAGCCAAAAATAGCTCACTCTAAAATGAATAAAAGGCAAACATGTCGAAGATCAGCAGAAAAGCAGTCAATTCATTATGTTGCAAGCTGTTTTCATGCAAAATACTGAAGTACCTCCTCCATTGGCTTTAAATAAAAACCAACAGCTTCTGGTCTCCTGTTTATATATATATATATATATATATATATATATATATATATATATATATATATATATATATATATATATATATGTACACAGCCATTGAAGAGTTTGTGGCCGGTAAAAGCTTTTCAAATGTTTTTGAAAGAAGTCTCTTATGCTCCCCAAGGCTGCATTTATTTAATGAAAAATACAGTACAAATAGTTATATTGTGAAATTATAATAATGTGATCAAAAATAACTTTTTCTATTTTAATACAGTTTAATGGCCATGATGGCAAAGCTGAATTTTCAGCATTGTTATTCCAGTCTTCAGTAGCACATTATCCTTCAGAAATAATTCTAATATTCGGATTTGCTGCGCAATAAACATTTCTTATTATCATCAATGTTAAAACAGTTGTGTTGCTTAATATTTTTGTGGAAACCATTTACTTCAAGATTTTTTGATTAATACAACGTTCAAAAGAACAGCCTTTATTTGCATGAAACATCTTTTGTAATATTGTGAATGTCTTTACTGTTACTTTTAATATATTTAATTTGTCCTTCCTGTATAAAAGTATTAATCCATTTAAAAAAAAAAAAAACTACTGACCCCAATCTTTTGAACAGTAGTGTGTTTAATCACTTTATTGTATGATTTCAAGTTCAAGGTGAATAAATTAATGGCCCGGTTTCACAGACAGGGCTTAAATTAAGCCAGGATTAGGCCTTAGTTTAATTAGGACATTTAAGTAGCTTTTATAAACGTGCTTTAGAAAAAAATATTAATGATGTACATCATGAGACAAAACAATCGCAGTGAGTTATTTTAAGATATGTCAGTGCAAGTAGCTTTCAGTTAAAACATGCCTTTAAGTCTATAGGCTTAAGACTTGTTTATGAAACTGTGTGTGTGTGTGTGTGTGTGTGTGTGTGTGTGTGTGTGTGTGTGTGTGTGTGTGTGTGTGTGTGTGTGTGTGTGTGTGTGTGTGTGTGTGTGTGTGTGTGTGTGTGTGTGTAAATGAGCGTAAGTATATTACATGTATACTGTGACATGAACAAAACGTCAAATAAATCATTGATCACAATTATTTTCACATGCCTTGCTGTAAATGGTTGAAACATTCCCAAAGCCAAAGGCCAAGCTAAAGGCCAAAGCATTTCACTATAAATAAAACAAATTGTTAAAGTATGAAACAGAGGCACAATGTAATGTCTTGTTCTGTTTCTCTCTGAAGCCATGCATTATTGAAGTGTGAGGATGGAGTGGTAAACTGAAAAAGAAAGAGCTGTTTGTGCTAAAAAAGCGGGGGGATGTGCACATTCTCAGAGCACATGTGAGCACACACTGGGATGGAGATTTCTGCTTCACTGGCTAAAGATCTTACCGTGATGTAATGTTATGAGTTGGGGAGAAGAAAGCATGATGTGACGCACTTTGCATATATGGATGTGATGCATGAGTGTGTTAAGGCTGTGGACGCAGGTGTGTCCTGATTTAAATGTTCATGCTTGTAGATGGCAGTTCATTAGAGAAAATCGGTTACAATTTTTCTTTGCCGGTGTGTGTCATCTGATTTATGGGTGTGAGCTACATTTCCCCTTGGGTTCATACCCTTTGCTGAGTGTTTCAATGTGCTTTGGAAAGAAACATGCTGCTCTTCCAAACCTGAGGAAAATTAATATTTAATGCCCAACCAGTTTTATATTCCAAACTCCTCTCTCATTCTACCTTACACTTCACATTCAATTTCAGGTTTGCCGTCTCCTTCACACCCTTGCGGTCTCTTTTTCTCTCACCGAGTTCTCATTAAACACATCTTCATCGAAACAGTGGACAGGAACAAGTCCAGACTGTCCTACACTGCCCCGTTCTGTGTCGATCTCACCTCTCACTCCATTTTCTCAGTCTGTGAATCTGGATTTCTTTCCTGTCTCTCATGCCTCGTTTTGCTGTGCTGGCTGACATCCTAGAATCGCTCAAATCTCCATACACTACAGCACAAGATGTAAACTACTGTATATCTCACTACTTCCCTGCTGGGTCAATCTACAGAACAGTGTCGCTCATATATACATTGTCATTTTATAGATATACAATGTATTACTAAAGAATACACATAAGTTGTGTGCCCAGGTCATCAAGCAAATCTATTGTAGCTTGTTTCTGCGATTTATATCTCACAATTGTGAGAAAAAAGTCAGAATTGCGAGTTACAAACTCAGTAATGTGAGATAAGAACTTGCAATTGAGAGAAAAGTCATTGCGAGTTTATATCTTGTAATTTAGTTTTTTTTTTTTACAGAATTGTGATATACACTCGCAATTATGAGAACAAAAAAAATCCGAATCGTGAGATATAAACTCACAATTACCTTTTACTTCTTTTTTTTTAAATTCTGTGGTGGAAACAAGCTTCCATACAAATCTGACAAGCTGCAACAAGAGTAACTAATTGTAAGAAGAAAGTTCTAGAAGACATGCAGTATATGCAAAAAGTAGCTTTATGATAAAACACTCAACGTTAAAAAGCAAGGACAATTGACAGAAACCTGACATTTTCTACCAAATTCAGCATAACAGCTCTGAATACAGCTCTGAACAGGCTTACCTTTGTGTCTGAATAAGACAGTGATACACTTTTGGACCCCCCCAATTCTAACAAAAAATTACACAGGAAATCATTCAAAGTGTACCTTCAAATCATTCTTTATTTTGCTTAGCAAACAATTAAAATGACCCCGCTAGTACTGAACAGAGATGTAATGCCAAATTCTCTCTTAAGAGTGGTTGTAAAGAAAGACAGGTACAAGGAGAGAAGGGGAGTCTTTTGGGAGAAAGGGAATGAATGTTTAGCCTCGCACTCATAGATGGCCCAATTATGTTGCAATTTTAGGCCACTTTGCTGAAGTCTGTAGAGCTCAGTCCTGACAAAGAGGCAAAGAGTATCAGCATGCTCTACCAGAGCTACTTTGATCCCAGGCACACGTGAGAGAGCAGATTTTCACAGAATGGAAATTTTCAGGATCCATTCACATAACCCCTGTGTGATAAATGTGTTGTGTGAGATGATAATCATGGCCATGTGCTCATGGCTTCTCAAATATGCTGCACATTCTGTGTGCATCCATAACAAAAATTCCCCTTGTTACTATAATTTTCACAAACATACCATATGCCCTGTTTACACCTGGTATTAAGATGTGTTTTGGTCGACTGGATCCCAAGTAGACAAGGGAGACACATAACCGTTTACACCTGGTGTGAAGGTGTTTTTTTTCTTCAGATCTTTCAATCTAATGGGTGAAATATGCTCACGCAATTTACATATAAATGTGACCGGAGATGATGAAAAAACATACGGAGAGCAGCAGCTTTCGTTTCTGCTGTGACAGCCGCCAGACCACGCCAACCGCTGTGAGTGTGTGTTAGAAATCAGGAATGGTGTGAGAACATTGTGCTTGGTACGTTTTTCGTCTTCAAACCAATTTGGTTCTTTGGTCTGTGAGTTAAGATAGACTATAAGTAAATCATGCACTGAATACATTTTAAGCCTTACAAATAGAAGTGCTCCACTTGCCACCAATGTACTGCTATATAAGGCAAAAGTCCATATGGGCCTAATTCTTCAGGCCATTTAATCATTATTCTCCATATGACAGAATAATATACATGTCTAATATTAGACATTGAGGCGTGCTAGTGATGTGATGTGACAAACTAACGCTCCCATTATAGTGTTCTAGTTTGTCTACACTGCAAGCGCGCAGTGTGAGGTCCAATGTTGTACGGAACTCACCCGCAGACTAAAAAATGTTTACTGATTTGTTCTCCGGTGCTAGCTGTATTCTGACTGTAGCCCAATGGATTTATAAATAACAGAAATAACACTGTACACCGTTTCATTCAACTGTTCAAGCCAGGTTGTATTGTTATCCGTGTGCAGCATTCTGCAATATTCCCATTACAATCAATGAAGCTGTGTGCCACATGCATTGTTGGTTGAGGTGTTAAAAGGATAGTTCACCCAAAAATGAAAATTACCCCAATGATTTACTCACCCTCAAGCCACCCTAGGTGTATATGACATTCTTTTTTCAGACGAATATAACCGGAGTTATATTAAATCAATCCTGGCTAATCCAATCATTATAATGGCAGTAAATGGCAGCCCAAAATTTGAACCCCAAAAAAATGCATCCATCCATTATAAAAGTAATCCACACGGCACTGTGGGGTTAAAAAAGGCCTTATGAAGTGAATCGATGGATTTTTGTAAGAAAAATATCCATATTTAACACGTTATAAAGTAAAATATCTAGCTCCTGCCAGACCGCAACTTACAAAAAAGGTGTAACTAGCGCGACTATGATGTCAGACGTAGCATAAGTGTTTTTAACTGCGAGAGGCGTTACACTTTCTTCATAAATTGAACATGGAAGGCGGAAGCTAGATATTTTACTTTAAAGTTTTAAATATGGATATTTTTCTTACACAAACCAATCAATTCGCTTAATAAGGCCTTTATTAGCCTCTGAGCCGTGTGGATTGCTTTTATAATAGATGGATGCAATTTTTGGGGTTTCAAATTTTGGGCTGCCATTCACTGCCACTATAATGCTTGGATTATCAGGACATTTTTTTTAACCCTTTCACACGTAAATTTAAAATATTCTGGCTGATAACCCAGCGTGAGTTTTTCAAGGCGACCGTTATTTGGAACGTATCACTTTATTGTTTCCATGGTGAAGCGTCCGTGATGCACCGCAGTCACAATAGTGCTGTATGACTAATGATCTGCTTTTGTTTAAAGTTTCCTTTTTATTAAAAATATTCAGAAATGTGTTACCTTAAGCATGAAATATCTGATATTCCGATTGTCAAATATGGGCAAGTGGATGTGTTTTGTTGTCTAAACACCTTTATAACGAATATCTCTATATCTCTAGCAGTGGTGGCTGGTCAATAGAGGGCGCTGGGGTGCCGCCCCCATCAAAATTCCAGAAATATACATGTATACAAAAATGATATAAAAGTGAAATAAAAATAAAATAGTTTACTTATACGATGTGCTGGCTGTTAGTAAGAGCCTCAGCATTTAATAAAAACTGGCTTTGATGGGTTAACTATTTATATGTTCTTCAATGTGTTTCATGCGGTTTCATGCGTGAGGGACGCCGGACAAATGGATGTCTATCTGAGTCTAAAAATATACGGCAGCATGTGACCTGAAGCTGGTCTCTAATTGGTTCTTAAAGATCCTCCTCCGGACGCAGGTCGTTGCGTCCCTGGCGAATCAGAATTGGATGCGTGTTATTTTATCCAATCTGATTGGTTCTCGTCACCTGTCATTCAACTTTACACTCTTGGCCACTAAAGCAAAAGTGCGCGGGTGACACAGTCACTCCGACTCCGCCAAAACCTTATTAGGATGATCACTTTCGTAGAGATGGCATCAGTTAAACCAAATTCTTTCACAAGGCGTTCTTTGGAAGAAAAAAAATGATAAAGGATCCCGAACCGGACCAACGCGATTTACAAATCCAGCAGCAGGCCAGTGACAGAGTTTAACGTGCTTGTTATGAGAAACGTAAGTGGCTGGCTGGATGTGTTGTTAGCAATGCCCTTTATTGCTTTCCCTGTCTTTTATTTTTAAGTGTCGGTACTGAAGTTTTGTGGACAACAACGGGGGTAAGAGACCTCAAATATCTGACTGAACAATGCAAAAGTCATGACACTACTGAGATGACTGACTTTAATCAGAGAGTCATTGAGAATTTGGCTGGCCAGAAAGAAAGGAGAGCAAAATGTATGTTCAAGAAGTCAACATGCTTTTTTATTCTTTTGTTTTTCCTTTCCTCATTCAATTATATGTGGGAAATGAATGTGTAAAAAGATAAAAGTGAAGACACTGTTTTCTCTTTAATGCTTTAATTTAGTCAACATGCATCTTGGTTCAGCCAGCCGAAGCGCAAAAGCATATTTGAATTTAGCAGTTGATGTAAGGAATGTTCTAATCACACCGGTGTGATCGTACGCTCCAGGGCTCAGCCAAGACTGATCACACCGGTGTGATCGTATGTGCGAAAGGGTTCATATAACTCTGATTGTATTAGTCTGAAAGAAGAATATCATATCCACCTAGGATGGCTTGAGGGTGAGTAAATTATGGGATAATTTAAATTTTTGGGTGAACTATCCCTATAAAATACGGCCAGCTACTGCAAAACTACTACAGACTAGGCTCCTCTATAAATCTTTCTCACCTTGTCTTTTATTTTCTCACATCCTACAAGCCGAGTCTACAATCTTCACTGAGCTGTTTCAAGCAAACCTAAAACTGGATATCACACATAAAACAGTGGTTTTCCAATAGTTCTCCAAAAGTTTAGCTGTAATGTTATTAATACAAGCTTATTTGTCTAAAATAAAACAGAAAGACATTTGTTGTCAAATCTGGGCTACCTGTCAAATAGCAGTATTTTCTTGCCCCAGCTGAAGCATGTTCCATTTCCTGTTGCATTTTATTGTGAAAAATGGTCTGACAGGGTGAACACAAAAATCCAAAGCAATCAAATCTTGAATTCAAAGAAACTGCCTTCAAAATGACCTCCCGTTGTGTTGCAATCATAAGCAGGCAATTTAAGAAACGACAAAGTAGTGATTTATTAATTTCACTTTTTCCACACTGAATACACCCAAGCTCCAGCAGCAAACACATGAATGAAAATCTGTATTTATTTATTTTTCAAAAAAAGAAATTGCTGCACCCAACCCAGTGGAAAATCAAATCTCGGACCTGAGACACGATTCAGACCTCACAAAGCCAGAAATGCACATCAGCAAAAAGATTAGAAATAAATGAATTCATTAATCACTGTTCTCCACTTCTGTACAGACTCTGTGCAGGGGATGTGACACACTGGAAGCTATTAACAAAGGCGATTCATCAGCGTTAGCTTTCAAATATTTGGTAAAATGTCCCTTTAAATGTTAGGTGCTAGACTCTTTTGTGACCTGACCTTGGGTGGGTAGCGGTGGATGGTTATTTGATGAATTGATTGGGTGGGCATTAGTGACAGACAATCGGAAATGTGACACTTATGCTCAAAGCAGTAGAAAGCTTTGACATACAACGTTGAGAGGGATTAATAGGTCACTTTAGAACAAGTGGAAAATCAGTGTCATATCAGTGCACTTCCTTTGTCTGTATGTAACAGGAAATACAGTTTGGATTGAGAGCCATTATCAAAAGACAGTTCTGAACAAAGCTGACCCTGCTGATAATGACCTGAAAGTAAAAATGACTACCATGCTGGTCCACTCTAGATCATGCTAGTTTGGTCTGGTCTAGCTGGTGGACCACCATAACAAAATTAACTGGTCAACTAGCAATGCTTAGCAAACTGGTAGAGCAATAAGGTCAAGTTGGTTAAAGGGATGGCTTAATCAAAAATGATAATAGATTTTGACTCACTTTCATCCTTAATAATAAAGCACCCAAATGTATCAGCACAAGATACATGTAGCTCTCTGATCGTTTGCCAAGTGCTCCAATTGTTTTTGATGAAAAACAATGTGACACTTAAGGAATGTGCAATTGCCACCAGGCACTTCACACTCCAGTTCAGTATGGTGGCAGAAACATTAACTTATTCTGCTGATTCTACACACCAACATAAGAGGTGAAATTCTGCCTCCTATGGGACTGGAGTGAGTAAATATTGACAGTATTTTCATTTTTGGGTTAACCTCCTTGTCGGCCGTTGTGCCAGAGCGACCACCTCAATTTTTTTTCTTATCAGTCCCAAAGAGACTCAAATAACACATTTTGTTCATACAGAAAAATGTTATACATCATTTGAAACTATAGAATGTTGTATATAGAGATGACGTATTTTTGTAGGCCAACCCGTAAGTTAGGATCACACTGGTTCTCTCGACAAAACCTCAAAAGGATTTTCCACTGGCTTTAGAATTATCACAAACAAAATAAACCCTGTGATAAACAAAAGTTTTTGATACTTACGTGCTTTGTCTATCAAGATCATTTTCACAAATGAACACAACTTTAAAGGTCCCGTTTTTCGTGTTTTTTTGAAGCTTTGATTGTGTTTACAGTGTGCAATATAACGTGTTCATGTTTCATGTGTAAAAAAACACAGTATTTTTCACACAATTTACTTATCTGTATACCTCTGTTTTCACTGTCCTCAAAACGGCCTGAGAATTTCCTCGTTCTATGAAGTCCCTCCTTCAGAAACACGTAACGAGTTCTGATTGTGCCAGCGGTTCCCGTGTTGTGATTCGACAGCAGCTTAGCGCACGTTGCCCGGGAAGGTCACGCCTCTTACCATAACGGGGAGATGAACGCGCTCAAACTACAGCCCCTGAAGGCCAAACAAATGTGATTTGACTCCGGGATGAAAATAACAGCGTCTGGACGACATGGCGACAAACGCAACCGAACCAAACCGAACCGAACTGAACGCAACACTTCCTCTTCTCCACGAGGGAGCAACAAGACCACGCCCCCTTTTTTGCGTATTCTTGTGGGCAGAGGTTAGTCAACAAACTGTTCTACTGACGTAATTAAAGCAGGAAGTACCAGGATGTAGTCCAAACCGGCCGTTCGCTGTAGGCTTTGAAAGGGAACTTCTGTTAAATAAAATATCTCGCTTGGCATTGAACTTTGAGCTTTATAATTTTACAGGTATTATTTATGCTCTAACAGCAACATTACACACTAACCAAAGTTTGAAAAATGGGATCACGAAGAACAGGACCTTTAAAGCCTAAATACAGTTGCCGAAAAAAACTAACCTTAGGCTATATGCAAACTACACCACAGTTGCTCGACTTCAACGAGTTTCCAAACACTATTTTAGTCTTTATAAAAAAAAAATAATAAAAAAAAAACATTTTCCCTAAAAGTGTGAGTTAGAATAGTTTGCAAGAGCGCAATTATAAACACAAAAAAGCTGTTAAAGCAGACTAGTATGTAGGTGAGTTTACCTGTTCAGTGTCCCCAACAATGTATTTAGTCCAGTTTAGATACTGGCTAGCAACTGCCTTTTTCAAGACATGTAAAAGCTTTAAAAAAAATCACTAGTGGGCTATTACTAATATGTTTTATGTCATAGAATAAAACATGAAAATAACCACTAGGGACCACTAGGGGGCTCTCGGAGCGTGGTAAAGTTAGTTTTCCTTGCATTGTTCTATAGATTCGCCAGTCTTACAAATATTTAAACACTACGATCAATTTTAAGTGTGCCATTGTATATCAACATGAAAAATCAATTCAAAATCACCTAAGTGCATTATAGCTGTATATTTATACTAACGCTTTGACCCGCTGCCACGGCGCTAAGGGAACGTCTGCCAATATCACCAAGTTGAAAAATATAATTTATTTAGTTTTTTTTAAATGTTCAAATTCCAATGTTGTGTTGTACATTACTATGTCAGTTTTATCAATACAATCAATCTGTGGAATTTTAACATGTCTGTTTTTAAATGTTAAAAGTAATTTGAATTAATACAAATTATACGTTTCAACCACTTGGTGGAATTGGCAGACGTTCCCTTAGGTGTCATGCGCCGTGGTATCGGGTCAAAGCATTCTCGAGCATAAATATTCTGCTATAATGCATGTAGGTGATTTTAAATTAATATTTCATGTCGATAAACAATGGTTAGCCTACATACTGTTAAAACTAATTGTGGTATTGATATCTTTGTAAGATTGCCGATTCTGTAGAACAGTGGCAACTTTACCGCGCTCCGAGGGCCCCAGAGTGGTCGAGAGCATTTCCGTTGTGTTTTGGCTTGATTTCTTTGTGTTGTGGCTTTTTCATTGTGTTGTGGCTTGATTCTGTTGTGTTGTGGCTTGATTTCATTGTGTTGTGGCTTGATTTCATTGTGTTTTGGCTTGACTCCGTTTCGTTGTGTTGTGGCTTGATTCTGTTGTGTTGTGGCTTGATTTCATTGTGTTGTGGCTTGTTTCCGTTGTGTTGTGGCTTGATTTCATTGTGTTGTGGCTTGTTTCCGGTGTGTTGTGGCTTGATTCCATTGTGTTGTGGCTTGATTTCATTGTGTTGTGGCTTGATTCCATTGTGTTGTGGCTTGATTTCATTGTGTTGTGGCTTGTTTCCGTTGTTTTGTGGCTTGATTCCATTGTGTTGTGGCTTGTTTCCATTGTGTTGTGGCTTGATTCCGTTGTGTTGTGGCTTTTTCATTGTGTTGTGGCTTTATTTCTTTGTGTTGTGGCTTGTTTTCGTTGTGTTGTGAACTTATGTTTGCTTTTTATATTTCGTTGTGTTGTGCACTGCTGGGCCACCGTACATACCTTATTGCAGGCTTTTAACCAAAATCCCATTCAAAAAACCCATTGACTTCAGGACGATGGAATCGGAAGTTCTCATTTCCAGGTTTTTGCCTACAGAAATGCGTCATCCCTGCAGAACTCTATTCCTTTGAAACTAGTGAAGAAACCTGGTAGAGATATCCCCATGTCCGCATCCAAAACATACTACGCTAGCACGATTTTTGGTAATTGATTTGACAGTAGCTATGTGCAGCTCCTGTAGCTCAAGTCAGAGACCTAAAGTCCTAGAAAGCAAAAACGAATATGTAATCTCCGTATCCCATACAATATTTGCTGACCAAACAACAGTTATGAAACATTACAACAAAAACGACCTAATACAATTGCCTTCTCGGTTGGGCATTGGCACATTCAGAATATGAATAAACAGTAAAGGTCAAAATATGGAATGAATTTACAAAATTCTTGTGACATTCAAAAATATAAACAGAAGTTCGCTTTTGTCTTTGCTGTGTATTGGAAAACCGCTTGTGAACCCATGCCTCTCACCTGGCACAGCCGTTGTTTTCAATAAATAGATTATTGGAGAGAGATATAGAGAAGTTGATTCATCTAAAACCTCCCAGCTGGCCTGTTCACCCCACTACATCTGTCCGCCACTTCAACAGAGAGAGCTTTGGCGGAGAATCCGCCACGCTCTGCCGAGGTCCGCCCAGCCTGCTGCTCTCGGATTTGCATATTTGCATATGTTTGTGTGGTTAATTACAGATTAAGGTGTCTCAGTTTGGTCTGCTTGATTAACATTTTAAAGTTATATACTGTAAACAGTGATTTAGAGCTTGCTGGGTGAGTGAGAGGGATTCAATGATGGATGTTTTATGAAATTGCTAATGACAGTTTTAACTTTTACAAGTGTTAAAAATCAACAAAATCACAGCTGGAAGAAATTTGCAGAAAATTAATATGTAAATGTAAACTGAAATCTGTTCATTTGACCCAGTGCTATTTTAGTTTTGAGTTGCACCCCTTCCATCTTGGCTTTCCCATTACGAACTACACTTCCCATATCCCATTGCCTGGATTCATTATTGCTTGATCACTCCCACCTGTGTGTCATTACCATTGTACAACTCTGTCTATATAAGCCTTGTTTATTCAGTCATTGCCTTTGTGTCTCAGAGCAGTTTTGTGACTGTTTTTACATTGATGTATAATTTAGTCATTTAATTTGTGCTTTTGTCAATTAGTTGCATTTAATTTCACTATTGCTATTTATATATATAAATAAATTTTTCAGTTTCAGTTAGTTACATGTTTTAGTTAGTTTTAATTTCTATTTATTTCCAGTTAATAATTTTAGTGCTTCAACTTATTTCTGTTTATTGCCAAGGCAACATTTTCTATGTTTTTTAAATTTAACTAATTTATATTTGATTTTATTTCAGCTTGATTTCAGTTTCATGTTTTTAGTAGTTAACAATAATAAACTGGATTTGACTGTCTCTGCAAAATAATTTTCTCCATTATTTTTGTCTTATTTTTGTCTTATTTTAATGCAATTATTGCAAATAGATAAGGAAACCTCTTTAAATCAATATTTCCTGGGAAAATTGTGTAAGACTTGTTTTCAAAGAATATATTTTATTAGTTAAAGTTAGTTTTTATTTATTTTAATTTTTAAGCATGAATTATAGAAGTTTCCACCAATGAATAAAAACTAAAAAAGGTCATTGTTAGACTGGGTAAACCCAGCCAGATCTGGTGGCGATTTCGCCCCGCAGCTTAGGCTGGAAACCTGTTCATATTTTTATCCTGCTTCTGTTACAAATTAGCGGGGACCAATCACAAACCGGCTTATCCACCTGGCACGCTATTGGTGGGTTTAAAACAATGGCGGATAGAGAAGCGATGGATCGTTGTTCTGATTGGTTGAAGGACTATCCAATTGCGTAAAAAGTCATTTGAACTATGCCAGTTGATCACACCTCTTGTGCAGTAAAAATACAGAGCAGACTCCCCAGACCAATGTCCAATCTTAAAAGATTGAGCTTGGTCTGATGATACCCAGACAAGGTAATTGTGAGATAAAGCTTAAAATTACAAATAAATTTGAATCGAAATATATAACAAGTTTCAATTGTGAGATTTATAGCCACAACTGTGTAATATAAGCTGCATTAAAGATTAATTATTTGTATTTACAGTACCCTATACTAATGCGAAAAGCAAATCTTAAGATTCTCTTGTTCTGTCAGTTCTCAGCAGTGGTTTAGGTATGTCTCATTTAACCTGCTGAGCGCAGTGGGGTTCAGTCTTTGACCTATGACTCAGTGGGAGCTAGAGGCTTTGGCCGGCTGTTGCTCTGACCTGAGTTTTTGACTTCGTTTTCTCTGACTAGCAGAGTCAGTTATCTCAAAGTAACGCCTCACCCCTCTAATAGTGCCGCAATGTCATCTAATTGGGAGAACTGAAGCGTGCACAGAGGAAGAAAGAGCTCCGTGGAATATGCAGAAGCTGCAAGCCGAGACTACAGCAGGCAATCTGCACTGAGTTATTATTACACTATAGTCAGTGATTACCCCACCACTGGAAGATACAAGAACACACTGAGCCAAAAGCCCTGAGACTAATTAATTCTCCAGGACGTTTAATTGAAGTTACAGCTTTGGAGTCAAATGCCGTTTTGCTGGTAAAACTCTGTTCTGTGAAATTGCCTTTACTATGAGAGACTATGAAAACCAAGGCTGTCAAAATCCTTGAGGACAAAGCTTTGCATCAGGGGGCATACAGCTATATTGACCTACCCCACTTATATTGGACGTCAGCAGGGAGTGAGCTGGGAAGCTCTGAGGTCTGTCGATAAGTCTGATATGCTCAGCAGTAGCAGCACTATGGAAGCCATGATGGATTGCAGTCCTGTCTGGGAAGTGTTATCCATCCCCATTAATCAAAGCTTGAGGAAAGTTATGGAGTCTGACAAGACAGTGGCGTACAACTTCATACAGCTGTATAAAATTAACCACCACCCTACCATCATAAAGCCAGACTTTTGACTATAGCATAAAGTATGTTCTTTATTCTGGCCCATTTAAACAGGAACAGTCTATCTGACTCACTACTATTCATTTTGGTTTTATGTACAATTTAAGAAGTGATACCATCAATTATTGAACTATAGAGTTTGTTACTTTTTGATATTGGACATTTAATTATGCATGTTTCTCTTTCTTTTCTTTTTTTACTAACCTACTAACCTTTTTTACTACAAACCTAAAGTACAACCACCTTTAACTAGCACTCACCTAAAGTTAGTATTTTAAAATACAATTTTATAATACTGCCAAATGTAATCATTAACTCTTTCCACGCCAGCTTTTTTTTTTTTTCTTAAATGGTTTTCGACCATTTTCACAAAATTTTCATGGCCCCCAGAATATTTTGTTGTATGAATATCTGAACATGCAATATTTAAAGCATTTTATTAAGGCATTTTATTATAGCTTCATGCATTCGTCTTTTTAGCTACACTTGAATGTGTGTACGTTTCATAAAAAAGCTAAATTTTGAGCAAAAAGCTGAGAAATATCACATTTTTGACTACATCCAGATTGGATTCAGAATGATGATCAAAACAGTCCATCAACACCCCTTAATGCTTGCACAGCCCTATAGCTCGTCCCGGGTCGACATTTCATTCAGTTAGGCAGTTTTGATTTATATGCTGTTTATTGTTGATGATTCCATCAATAGCGGGGGAGTGTTGTCTCACAAATGACGAAAATTACTGTCAATGGTGGGGAAAGAGTTAACAAATCTCAAAGTGAATAAGCATACAGTTTTTAAGTACATTATAATGTTGTGATGCCTAAATTAATTTGTAGCATTTAACACTTAAACGTCATTAAAAATGTTCCTCCTCATTCATTTTTTAAAGTTATGCATCAACCCTTTTAGTATTCCTCAATCAATTCATTATAAACAATATAACAATAATTGAATCTTTGATGACTGAATAAGTGCAATTCACATTTATTCCACAAGGTGGCAATGTCTGATACACAATGATGAAGTGACGTTTCACTCATAGTTACCACAGGCAGAAAAGAAAAGAATCGGAAGTATCATGAGTAAAACTTGAAATGGCTCAGAGCAAATACTGAACACAATCAAATATTAGTGTGACTGTCACTTGATGGTAGGTCTGGTGAAGAAGCTGTCAGCGATGAAAATGTTGATTTTGAAGATGTTGAAAATTATAGTTTTGAGAATATGTTTGAGATGGTAAATATGAGACAGATGCTGAATGTTCTGGGAAATGAGCTCTGACGAGGACAGTGATGGTATAAAACATCTGTTCAAACTGAACCCTACCAAGCTCCAAAAGGTAACAAAATATGCTTTATTTTATTCTTCTGTAATTGTTACTCTAAAATCAGGAGAGTTTTGTATTTTTGCGACAGGTTGAGATCCACCCGTGTTTGATATAGATCCGGGTCGCTAAAGACCTGAATATGTAACAATGATTGGCAAAACATGCGTGCATTTAACGGTTAAAATTAATGATTTTAGCATATAGTGTTTCATTTTTAATTTATTTAGACAAAATAGTATAGAGTTTTAATATTGGCAATTGTATGGTTATCGACCATAATAAGACCCTTTTCTGCTTATTGTATTGGCCAGAATTTTAATATCCGTGCACCCCTGTATTTAACCCCCTTGAGTCGGCGGGATCGGCTCACTTTTTTTCTTATCAGTGCCAAAGAGACTCAAATAATTCTGATATTTTTTATCATTCAGGCAAGTGTTATACATCATTATAATCTGTTAAATTGAATTTTTTTTTTGTCACAATAAAAACTAAATGTTGTGCTTTTTGCAAAATAAAGATAACAAACATAATGCGCGATCTGCAGCCTCTCTCTCAATAATGTCTAATCTGACATTTTCTCAGCATGAAATAAAATTCAAACAGTGAACAGTTGAACAGAAATAGCTAAATGTGCATAGCCTTTGTGATCATAATTTCGGTCCATCAATATGTAGTATGCACTGATGCATAGGCAAACCCCAGAAAACAAAGCAGAATAAAGTGTTTTGCTGTTTTTGCCTGCATGCTATATGCATCAAGCAAGTCTATGAACAGATTGTAGCCAGTCAGTGGGACTGAGACAGAAACTATTTACCTCCTACGCAGACTCAAACATCACAGACTATTCCACAATATTGATCCCCATCTATAAAGACTGGTTCAGTATACAAAACAATCATTTTGTCATGGGAAATAGACTACTAGGCCACACAGCCAAATGTGAAGTTTTTACCAGCAGGCCATCCAGATGAAAAATACAAAGTTTAAAAAGAAAAGCTTTTTAGCAAGCAAATTATTTCAGAGATCGACATTTGCGTTAGATGGCTTGGAATGAGGAAAATGTTGTGTCATGGCCTGCCTCTTCAACCAGCTCATTAATTAAGCGCTGTTAGCATCTTGTCAGCGCTCAGCCGCTGTGACTCGCTTCAACACCCACCCATGAACGACTGTATGATCATTAATCCACGCTTATCATTCTTTCATCCTGAATTCCATGGCCCACGACACATCAATGAAGAGTTTATTCCCAAATAGCAGAGAACTTTATTTGTGCTAAAGTGCTAAATTAGCTGCATAGCTTGGCATTTCAATATAGGGCGCGGTGGCACATTTCTGACACAGAGCAATGGAACGAGTGGGAGATATTAGCAATTAAGATTCGCAGAGAAGATAATTTAGCATACTGAACAACATTAAAACTAAATTTAAGAAACAACAAAGAATAATGCATTTTACGCAGGGTAAACACTGCTAGCATTTCTTCTGTGTAGCATTCACAGTTTATTCTAAATTGACGGAAAAAAGCTTTAGCTGTTCTCTAATCACTGTTAAACTGGAACATTGGAATCGTTGGTGCATAAACAAACAGTGGATACGTCAACGATGAATATCTTTTGAACTGAGCAAGACTAAGCATGATGGGAGCTGTCAGTAACTCAGTGAAGCTTTTCATTTTAACAGAGCAGTCACAGTAACATCAATGAATATGCACGAGCAGCACCTAATTTCGACCTTCCAGAAATCGCTCGTAGCCATGGGCAACGGCTTGGAGGTCGTGGCAATGTAAGAGGACGTGTAAGTCAAGTGTTTCCTTGACACCTTCTGTATGAAATCCAAGGGTGGAGCAGACGTCCTCACAGCAATGTTTGTCTGTTGCATCAGTCATTTTCACTATCACTTGAGCCCACATACCTGAAAAACTTCTCTGATCCATCAACGGAGAAAGAGATGAGAGAGAATGCCTGGGAGTTACAGAACTCAAGAGTATGTGAGAGATATATAGTGCGAGAGAATGCAGAGTGCCAGAGGAGTAATGCGTAGTAATGCGTCATATAATGAACATTCTCTTGCCAATTGTAAGAAGGATGAAGAGGAGAATGAGGGGTGGAATAAAATGGAAAAAGAAGACAGAAGTGTGCAGCAACTGGTTAAATCATATAAAGTAGTAAAAAAGAAAATTCTCTCTCTCTCTCTCTCTCTCTCTCTCTCTCTCTCTCTCTCTCTCTCTCTCTCTCTCTCTCTCTCTCTCTCTCTCTCTCTCTCTCTCTCTCTCTCTCTCTCTCTCTCTCTCTCTCTCTCTCTCTCTCTCTCTCTATATATATATATATATATATATATATATATATATATATATATATACATATATATATACATATATATATATATATATATATATATATATATATATATATATATATATATATATATATATATATATACATATATATATACATATATATATATATATATATATATATATATATATATATATATATATACATATTATATATATATATTTTTTTTTTTGTAAAAATATATTAGTATTAATGACTGCAATGGGGAATAAGTTCCTCATAGCCCTGTTCCTGACCAGCAGAGACCACATTTACTTCATACAACATAGAGTTGTTCTTCATAAGTTGCTATTGGTAATGTTCCCTCACCTAAAGGATTATCAGGAACACCATACTAATACTGTGTTTGACCTTTCGCCTTCAGAACTGCCTTAATTCTACGTGGCATTGATTCAACAAGGTGCTGAAAGCATTCTTTAGAAATGTTGGCCCATATTGATAGGATAGCATCTTGCAGTTGATGGAGATTTGTGGGATGCACATCTAGGGCACGAAGCTCCTGTTCCACCACATCCCAAAGATGCTCTATTGGGTTGAGATCTGGTGACTGTGGGGGCCATTTTAGTACAGTGAACTCATTGTCATGTTCAAGAAACCAATTTGAAATGATTCAAGCTTTGTGACTGGTGCATTATCCTACTGGAAGTAGCCATCAGAGGATGGGTACATGGTGGTCATAAAGGGATGGACATGGTCAGAAACAATGCTCAGGTAGGCCGTTGCATTTAAACGATGCCCAAATGGCTCTAAGGGGCCTAAAGTGTGGCAAGAAAACATCCCCCACACCATTACACCACCACCACCAGCCTGCACAGTGGTAACAAGGCATGATGGATCCATGTTCTCATTCTGTTTACGCCAAATTCTGACTCTACCATCTGAATGTCTCAACAGAAATTCGAGACTCATCAGACCAGGCAACCTTTTTCTAGTCTTCAACTGTCCAATTTTGGTGAGCTTGTGCAAATTGTAGCCTCTTTTTCCTATTTGTAGTGGAGATGAGTGGTACCCGGTGGGGTCTTCTGCTGTTGTAGCCCATCCTCCTCAAGGTTGTGGGTGTTGTGGCTTCACAAATGCTTTGCTGCATACCTTGGTTGTAACGAGTGGTTATTTCTGTCAAAGTTGCTCTTCTATCAGCTTGAATCAGTCGGCCCATTCTCCTCTGACCTCTAGCATCAACAAGGCATTTTCGCCCACAGGACTGCCGCAAACAGGATGTTTTTCCCTTTTCACACCATTCTTTGTAAACCCTAGAAATGGTTGTGCATGAAAATCCCAGTAACTGAGCAGATTGTGAAATACTCAGACCGGCCCGTCTGGCACCAACAACCATGCCACGCTCAAAATTGCTTAAATCACCTTTCTTTCCCATTCTGACATTCAGTTTGGAGTTCAGGAGATTGTCTTGACCAGGATAACACCCCTAAATGCATTGAAGCAACTGCCATGTGATTGGTTGATTAGATAATTGCATTAATGAGAAAATGAACAGGTGTTCCTAATAATCCTTTAGGTGAGTGTATGTACTGTATATAGTATGCCATATTCTTTTTGTATGCATGGTTTACCCTATTGCAATATATATGCCAAAGTGTGCAGTGCACAACTAATGTACTGTGCATGGAATACTTTTTCCCAAAGTGCAATACATTCAACTTGACCTCCCGACCCTGTGAAGAATTAACCATAAGTAATATCAACTGCAATTTCTCATTTGTAACCCCCCCCCCCCCCCCAAAAAAAAAAAACCCATACAATTTCATAAGTAAAATCAACTGTAAACCCGAATGCTCAAAATAATTAATTGGTTTGAGTAGGGCAAACTCAAATGAAACAAACTAGTTCAATCAAATTAACTTTTATGAGTATTTAGAACTTTCTTTTTCTTTTGAGTTCACAAAACTGACACATTTTAAGTAATCTGAATTGTTTCATTGTTTTGAATTTTATGAACTTGTTTCTTTTAATTTAGACAAACTTAAATTGACCTAAATTTCTAATTTAGAAAAGTTTCTTATGTGGGTTTTTTGGGGGGGGGTTTCCCATCATGGTGACGGGTGGAGCATGAACTTGGTTTGAGAACAGCTATATGTTAAATGTTCTATATTGCTGTACTCATTTAGCAATTGCTATGCTATGCTAATGTCAATGTGGCAAGCAGCGAGACCATGAGAGCGGGACTCGTGTCTCACGGAGGAGTGACGGGAGCATAAAGGAGGAGCGACGACAGTGAAGGACGAGAGAGGACCAGGCCTGTATTTATACATTGTGTTTTGTTCACGTTGTGTTATGTGTGTGCGGTAGTTGTCCGTGAGGGGCTGCCGCTTTTACTTTCAGTTTGTTTGTTTATTAAAGTTGTTTTAATGTTCGCCGGTTCCCACCTCCATCTTCCCTGAACAAGAACTGCGTTACAGTCAACAAAGCATTGTGTTAGCAATTAGCATTTGCTGAATTAGCTATCTACCTAAATTTCCACTACTAAAAAGATTTTAATTGAGATAACATGATCCTTTTAAGTTAAATGTATGAATGAACTCAAAATGTTGAAGTTAAGAGCAATTGAAATGTATGAGTACACATTTTTAATCTGGCAGTTCTGCTTACTTAAACTTTTAATTTCTTTACTTAAATTATGTAACCGATTACCTTTTTTTTTTTTTGCCAAATTATTCGGGTTTACAATGTGCAGTTTTTAACACTACTATTACTTGATAGGACTACCATGAGTTTTTTTAAACAAACAAAAAAAGTGGATTAAAAATGCAAAATATAACTTTTTTTTTTTTCAAAAAAATTTTCAGTTCAAAACCTTTGTCTTATCCACTGCAAACCAATAATGCTGTACCTATCAAATATTGAAACTATTCAAACTAATAAACTTTGTCTAAGATAGTGGATGACGTATAGTCCACTACAAGAAAAAGAAGTGTGCAACTTTGGAGTAGGATTAAAATAATGCGTTTCATGAGGTTGTTTCAGACACTTAAAGGGTTACTTCACTCAAAAAAATAGAAATTGTGTCAACGTTTACCCACCATCATGTCATTCCAAAGTAAAGAAGCTACTTTTATTACATTTATTATTATTTTAATGGATGTCACCAAAACTGTCTGGTTACCATCATTCTTCAAAATATCTTCTGTTCCACAGAAGAAAGAAAGTCTTATGGGTCATGAGGGTGAACTATCCCTTTAAGTGTGTTAACTTAAGATCCAGAAGTCACAAAACGATAACTTGTCATGAAACGAAACTTGTATAAATCTTGATTATACAATTTAATCATTTTAAAAGTAGCACAGGATCATACACCATTGGTTTGATTCCAATGTCAAAGCATCTTGTTAGAATTCATTTGGCATGGCCATGCATTTATTTTTGCTTGAAATGTGTTTCATTTATTCTCGTCTATTAATGTCCTCATTTCTTGTACTTTGCTCAACCTTGAGCTTTTTTTGTTTAGGTTTTGTGCTTTATAAATAAATGAGAATGAATGAATTCTCCAGTCACTTAGTGTAAAAGGGTTCTCCATAACCTCAATATTCAAATCCTGCATGGGTGTTTGTGCCATGCAAACAGCATTCAAGTGCTAAAACAACACAGACAGCATGCTCAAATAAACGCCGCTGTCAGTGGTGCGGTTCATTCCGAGTGAATTTCCCCCTGTGTGTGTTACTAATGATGACCAGCTTTTCACTGTTCGGTCACAAGCAGTATAGATACAGGTCAAAAGATGTGAACTAGACATCAGTAGTTCACACAAACTGTGTTATTGGCACTGTGTCGAAAACTGAAAAACATTCAGAAAGGAGACTGAGTGACACTGTGTGAAACAGTGTGTGTGTGGGCAGCAGATTAAAGGTGACGTGCTGAAAAAGTGGGCTCGTGGCTGTCCATCAGCATGTGTGTGTGAATGTAAGTGATCGACTGCAGGTTGAACAGAACAAGCCCAGCTCAAACGTGTGTCACTGTACATGCATGTGTGTCACCAAATGACTGCACTGTCAAAGGTATACTCAAGTAAAGTCAAAATAATTTAAAAATACTTTTTTTTTTCACATTCATAGGCGCCAATTTATGTTTCTGACAGTGGGTGCCCACACTCCCCAAAACCTCCACCGTGATGAGAAATGCATGTACGTCTTTAATTATTATTATTTTTTTCTATTGGAAACTTGCAAGTGCACACATTAACAACCAAATATAAACACATCTTTACAAATGACCTTTAAAACATTTAAACATTAGCCTGCTCAGTAATACTTGCTGTCAGTTATTCAAGAGTTCTGTCTTTTTCTTTGTGCGATTGTGCACTTGATTAATTCAATACTT
Organism: Gobio gobio; assembly: GCF_949357685.1. Lineage (NCBI taxonomy): Eukaryota > Metazoa > Chordata > Actinopteri > Cypriniformes > Gobionidae > Gobio > Gobio gobio. The sequence continues at coordinate 12,832,755 of NC_137104.1, forward strand.
AAAGAGATAGTTCACCCAAAAATGAAAATTAGCCCATGATTTACTCACCCTCAATGCGATGGGTTTGTGTAAGAAAAATATCCATATTCAACACGTTATAAAGTAAAATATCTAACTTCCGCCAGACCGCCTTCCGTATTCAACTTACGCAGAAAGTGTAATGTCTTTCACAGTTCAAAACATTTATACTAGTGATACGCGGGTCGTGTTGGGGCGGGTTAAGACATTTTCACTTATTTGCGGGGCGGGTCATTAAAAACAAAATAAAAAAAATCAATGTATGTTGCCTGCAATTCCCTAAAGCCTATATTAAATATTTGGGAGTATCTATTTTCTTATTTTATTAGGTTCTTTGATAAGGTTACAATACGAAAGCCGTAGCAACGTAACTTGCGTGATGTCCCCATGTTTCCAAGTTTGTCCCCATGTTTTTCCGCGGGCTGGAAAAAAAGCAGACCACTAATCACTAATTTACACTACGTCTGACATCACGCCAGTTACGCTTTATTCGTAAGTTGAATACTAGATATTTGACTTTAAAACTAGTTAAATATGGGTATTTTCTTACACAAACGCATCACTTTGCTTCAGAAGGCCTTCATTAACCCCCAGAGATGTGTGGAGTACATTTATGATGGATGGATACACTTTTTTGGGCTTCAAATTTTGGGATCCCATTCACTGCCATTATAAAGCTTGGATTAGCCAGGACATGTTTTAATATAACTCCGACTGTACACCTAGGATCGCTTGAGGGTGAGTAAATCATGGTGTAATTTACATTTTTGGGTGAACTATCCCTTTAAGTTATTTGTGTCTTAAAATAAAAAAAAGTTATTAAAAGTAATTCCTTAACAACAAAACAAAAACATATATTCTTTCCATGAGTGTTTTCGCGAGTCGCTCTCTCGCTGATATGATGATAACTGATAAGTTAATTACTTAAAATGCAATTTATCATCATGAAAAAAACAGAAAGCAACTTTATGACTTAAGATGGTTTAAGGTTAAATGTACATTAAATCTACAAAAAATTCAAATAGATTAGCATTTTTAAACAGAAATTAATACTTTTATTCAGCAAGGATGCATTAAATTGATCAAAAGTGACATCAAGGACATGTATAATGTTACTAAAGATTTATATTATAAAAATGATGCTCTTTTGACCTTTCTATTCATCAAAGAATCCTGACGATATATATATATATATATATATATATATATATATATATATATATATATATATATATATATATATATATATATATATATATATATATATATATATATATATATATATATATATATATATATATATATATATATATATATATATATATATATATATATATATATATATATATATATATATATATATATATATATATATACTTTACTGATTAATATATATATATATATATATATATATATATATATATATATATATATATATATATATATATATATATATATATATATATATATATATATTAATCAGTAAAGTTGAACTTTTTTCAACATTGATAATAATAAGAGATGTTCTTTGAGCAGCAAATCAGCATATTAGAATGATTTCTGAAGGATCATGTGACACTGAATATGGTAATAAATTACATTTTTTTAAATATATTAAAACAGAGAACAAGTTAATTTAAGTAAAAAAAATATTTCACAATATTACCGTTTTCTCTGTACATTTTTATCAAATGAATGCAGGCTTAGTGAGTATAAGAGAATTATTTCAAAAAATGTCAAAATGATCAAATAAATAAATAGATAGTAATAAAAAAATCTGTTAGACTTTATTTGAAGGTGTCATTGTTACAGTGTAATTATATATTTAAGTACTGAGTAATATTAAGTAACTACGTTAACTTAAGGTTAGGATTAGGGTTTGATTTGGTTTAAGGTCAGTTGCATGTAATTATGCATAATTTATAGTTATTACTATAGTAACACATGTAACATATGTAACAATGACACTGTAAAATAAAGTGTTACCAAAAAATCGTACCAACCCCAAACGTTTGATCCGTAAAGAGGGTGACTTTAAAGGCTAAATGAAATTGTTAGAAATTATAAAAAGCAGTTTTTTTCCACCCTTGAAAAAGTCCAAATAATCTGTGTTAATAGAATTAAAGAGTACAAAGTCCCCAAACTAATACTTAAGTATAGTAATGAATAACATTGACTCAAGTACTTTATTGCCCTGCTCTGCAGATTTGTTTGCTGGAGAGTTTCAGCACAACAGGAAGTTGCGATGTTGGCACCTCCTGCTCCTCTCTGCTCTGTCATGTTCTCATTATCTCCCTCTCAACCACACTTGATTCGTGTCAGCCCTAATTAAAAGTGAGAAGAACAAACTCTTCCTATCACATCCATCCTGTGAACACAGTTTCCATCCAATCACAGCCTGTCTGCCAGTGCCCGCTATTTTCTCGGTTACAAACACATACGCACACATAGATCTGTCAGCGTTGCTGCATCTTGACTTAATAGCTTATATCTTTAATATGAGCCGTCTCATTTCTAGAGGGTGAGGAATGAGACACATGAGAGCTGTGTTTCCTGTTGGACTATGTTTAAGGTAATGACAACCAGCAGATTAAAGGCAACATGCTGAGTGTTTCCTGTTCCAGTCCGTCAATGAAATCTCAACCTTAGTTTATGAATATGTATGTACGAGATAAAGATGCAAATAACAGACATTCAGCATCTTACCAGCTGCATAAATCCACAAAACATACACTGACATCATGCGTTTGGCTTTCAGAAACATGGCAAGCAAATTATTTAATATCTCCCATCACTCCAAACACTGAACCAGAATCTAATCCCATAATACCAAGAGGCTCTGTGCAAAATATATTTGAATATATTCAAAATACATAAGTTCCTAACCTCTCCCAGCATTTGTCAAGCCCTATATTTAAAACATACCAACACCGCACACAAATAAGGAGAAGAAAATCAAGACTTTTAGTCAATGAAAATAAAATAAAATAGGCATAAAAATAAAATGGAAAAGTTAAAATAAAATAAAATTGAATATTTTGTTATATATATATATATATATATATATATATATATATTTAATATATATATAGATATATAAAAGCAAAAAATATTCAAAATAAATGGATTTTAGTACACACACACACATCTTCACTCTACACACACACACACACACACACACACACACACACACATGTTGGGTTTTCATGTTTTATGGGGACTTTCCATAGGCGTAATGGTTTTTATACCGTACATACCGTATATTCTATCCCCCTACACTGCCACTGCCCCTGCCCCTAAACCTACCCATCACAGGAGACATTCGGCATTTTTACATTTTCAAAAAACATCACTTAGTCTGATTTATAAGATGTTTTCCTCATGGGGACCTAAAAATGTCCCCACAAGGATGAGGATTTCGGATATTGCCATATTTGTGGGGACATTTTGTCCCCATAACGTAGGGATTACCAGTCCACACACACACACACACACACACACACACACACACACACACACACACACACACACACACACACACACACACACACACACACACACACACACACACACACACACACACACACACACACACACACACACACACACACACACACACACACACACACACACACACACACACACACACACACACACACACACACACACACACACACATATATATATACAGTATATATCAATACCACATTTTAAATTTAATTTTAATATTTTTTGTTTAAGTAGTGTCGAAAAGGAATCAAATGCAGTTGCTATGGGAGTGTGTACAATAGCAGCACAGCCGTGTCAACAGTGTGTATGTATCAGAAATAATAGAAGGGGAGTCAAGAGGGCAACATACTTGTCAGGAAAATCTTTCAAAGGCAGAAAAAGGCAAGAGATGTGAGGAAACTGAAAGAGCCCTGGAGACCAACCAATGACAGATCTGCTCCATCACACAAGTACAGGTGAGAAGAATACAGTATGAAATAATTCTACATGAAGACAGACATTTAAAAGAGAGAGAGAGAGAGAGATCAGTAAAGAAAAGACTGAAATAAAGAGCTTTAGGGTGAAAAAGTTACTGAAATAATACAGAGGACACTAAATCGAAGAAAAAGATGAAAGTCTGACTGGGTCATGTTAAAAAGCTACAGAGTGAATTCAGACAATGAGAATGTAATGCCAAAGACGGGTCTGAATTGACAGAAAAGAGGTCAAAAGGTTCTGTTATTCTTTGAATGTATGTTCGGTGAATGCTATGTTCAAATATACAGGCTTTTGACAAAGGTGCAAGTAAATCTTGAGTCTTTTTCAAGCTTTAAAAAATGTAACAAAGCTTTGTCTGCACTCTAAAAAATGCTGGGTTAAGAATAACCCAAGTTGGGTTGAAAATGGACCAACCCAGCAATTGGTTTGTTTTAACCCAGCATTTGGGTTGTTCTAACCCAGCGTTTGGGTTAAATGTTTGCTTAAAACAATCCAATTGCTGGGTTAAAACAACCCAGTCGCTGGGTTAAAACAACCCAGTCGCTGGGTGAAAACAACCCAGTTGATGGGTTGGTCCATTTTCAACTCAACTTGGGTTATTCTTAACCCAGCGATTGGGTTGTTTTCACCCAGTGATTGCATTGTTTTAACCCAGCAATTGGTCTTGGTCTTGTCTTGGTCTAAACCACTCAAAGTCTTGGTCTTGTCTTAGTCTCAGCGCACGCTGGTCTTGGTCTTGTCTTGGTCTCAACCACACAAAGTCTTGGTCTTGTCTTAGTCTCAGCACACGCTGGTCTTGGTTTTGTCTTGGTCTCAACCACACAAAGTCTTGGTCTTGTCTTGTCTAAGGGTGCTTTCACACTTGGTTTGATTGCCTGGACTGAACCAGAGTTCGATTGCTCCCCCCTGCCCCCGCTGGACTGTGTTCATATTTTATTATTTGGTCCGAACCGGGGTTCATTTGCGTCATCAAAGCAGCAGCTGTTTACCCGGTTGCTTAGTAACGACAGCGAGCGTGAAGGTGGCAAAATGAATAGTGTTGCTCACCTCACTTTTATATTTTAGTTTTTTAACCATTGGTTTTCTTTCTAAAGCTTCAGTATGTAATGGCACTTGCGTCTATCTGCCGCGGATGTACTGCAAATGCTCTAAAGAACGCTGAAGGTGTGCAGAAATGAGATCTACAGCTCTCTGCTTGCAGTACGTCAGTCAAGCTCGCCAGGAAAATGAGTGAAACACACACAAATAGAGATCGACCGATATGGATTTTTTAGTGCCGATGCCGATTTTTTTTCATCAGCCTTAGCCGATGACCGATACGGGGTGCCGATTTTCTGGAGCCGATATTTGGAGCCGATACTGCTTTTGCTCCCTCAATTTACATCATAAAAATGACACAATGATCATGATGATAATTTAAAATTTAAAAAAGGAACATTTATTGAACTAAAAAAAACAATATTTAACAAATAGTAAAAACAGGTGAGGTAGAACAAGAAAAAAAGAGTTCAGTGTTGAAACTAAATTCTGAAAATAAATATTTAAGAATAAATAAAACAATTACACTATTGCGCACAGTATCAACAAGCAAGCATCATAATAAAGTGCACACTGACTGTACTATACTTAAAACTTTCAAAACTATTTACAACCTAGTCATTTAATGCTTAGGTGCACTTAACTTAATCTCTAGAAAAAAAAATCGACGAACGCAGCAGCCTTGTATCGGCCGATGCCGATACATGTAAAAATCGCAAATATCGGCCCGATATATCGACCGGCCGATATATCGGTCTAACACTACACACAAACACACATTTTTATCAAATCATACGTCATTAATAGCGGATCACTTCCGCGATTTAGTACGATTGCATTCACATCAGTAGCGAACCGGACCGGAGTTCACATGAACCATACCCCAGACCACCCTTTTCAAGCGGAATCCGGTACGGTTCGCGGGTGGGCACCCGAGTTCGGAAGACCGCGTTCACATCATCCAAACGTATCGAACTCTGACGCCAATCGAACCCGGGTGCGCACCAAAACTGCTAGTGTGAAAGCACCCTAAGACAAGACCAAGACTTTGTGTGGTTGAGACCAAGACAAGACCAAGACCAGCGTGTGCTGAGACCAAGACAAGACCAAGACTTTGTGTGGTTGAGACCAAGACAAGACCAAGACCAGCGTGTGCTGAGACTAAGACAAGACCAAAACTTTGTGTGGTTGAGACCAAGACAAGACCAAGACTTTGTGTGGTTGAGACCAAGACAAGACCAAGACCAGCGTGTGCTGAGACTAAGACAAAACCAAGACTTTGTGTGGTTGAGACCAAGACAAGACCAAGACCAGCGTGTGCTGAGACTAAGACAAGACCAAAACTTTGTGTGGTTGAGACCAAGACAAGACCAAGGGCCCTATTTTAACGATCTGAAAAGCAAGTGTCAAAGCGCGAAGCGCAAGTAACTTTGTGGGCGGGTCTCGGCGCTGTTGCTATTTTCCCGGCGGGATAAATGGCTCTTGCGCCCAGCGCAAATCTAAAATGGGTTGGTCTGAAGTAGCTTCATTATTCATAGGTGTGGTTTGGGCGTAACGTGAATAAACCAATCAGAGCGTCATCCAACATTCCCTGTAAAAGCAGGTGCGCAAGTTCCATTATGGATTGCTATTATTATGGCGTATTTACCAGGCGCACGCCAGGAGCGGTTCACAGCCGAGGAGACTGATGTTCTTGTAAGAGCAGTGAAAGACAGAGAAGTTGTGTTGTATGGGGATGGGAGAAACCCACCCAAAATAGCATCGGTTAAACAGGCGTGGGAGGAAATAGCCACAATTGTTTCATCAGCTGGCATCCCCAGGACGTCGCACCAGTGCCGCAAGCGCTACAATGACATCAGAAGACGGGGAAAGTCCAAGCTTGCCAGCATCAATCGGGCACGCCGTGTAACGGGAGGTGGATCTGCCTCTACTCAGGACCTGACGCCAGCAGAGGACATCGCTGCGTCCACCCTCACCGATTTTTTTTCCTGGTTCTTGACGGACAAACCAATTTGTTAGATGTCCTTATATACATCTGTCTTGCCAGAAGTTGCCACTATTGGGCAAACAGGTCTCCTTAATTATTAGACTACAATTAGCCTGAATAATTTGTAAGCTAAATTTATGCCTATTTTTTCACATCTTCGTGGCACACCACAATGATTTCCGTCATCATGTGTTAATATTTTTTAGTGTAACAATTTATGATTTGCAAAAATAACTGTTGCATCTGTGTAGATTACATGAGCAAAGTGTATGTGCGTTGTGCACGCTATACATTATGGTCAAGCATGCGCCCTTAAAATAGCATAATGAACAACGCGCAACGCGCCACTGACTTTAGACTAGGCTTTTTCTGGTCAGTGGCGCAATTGTTTAATGGAACAGCAAAATAGCACCAGCGATTGTTTGCGCCGGAACACGCCTCCTTTTTTGCGCTGAACCGCCCAGGTAGCGCAAGTTCATTCACTAGTTTAGCGACGTGCTTCTGTGGAGGGAAAAGCGTGCTTTGCGCGGGTGCAAAATAGGAATGACACATGCGTCGGTGTACAAAGTCAATTGCGCTGGGTGCAAGATAGGGCCCCAAGACTTTGAGGGGTTGAGACCAAGACCAGCGTGTGCTGAGACCAAGACAAGACCAAGACCAGCGTGTGCTGAGACCAAGACAAGACCAAGACCAGTGTGTGCTGAGACTAAGACAAGACCAAGACCAAGGCAGGGCGAGACAGAGTCAAGACCAAGACCAGACCAGCACTCCTCAAATTCTACCTACTGTCTGAGAAATTTCTTATATTTAAAAGCTATCAATTTCACTCGGATATAGGTCACAAGAGAAGAAAAGAGTATCGCAACTTCTGTTTCAAGTGGATTTTAAACAGTGGCTGGAAAATTCTGTTGCAATTTTGCTTAAATATATAAATAAAACAAAAATTGTAACTATGCAGCTTATTTGTGCAAGTTGGATGCATATCCAACTGTAGCTATACCGCAGTTAGAAGCTGTTTACGATAATTATACAGATAAATGAGCCAAATCAGATTAGACATCCAAAGTCTAATAGAAGCACTTTGGTACAACGTCAAGGTGCATATTAATGAAGGGGGTTTTACGCAACAATAAACATAAGCAATGATTTTTACCTTCAATTAATTTTATAATCATAATGATTATGCTGACTGAGGTGGTGATAAAGAGCTCCACTTCTGCTTACGACGACGAAAACACATTAGCTGGCAGTTCTGCTTTCCAGAATCTCGGTGCTATACTTAGGCTGAGCTCCAAGGAGCATTGAGATGAGATGACGATAAGACCGCATTGCTGTCAAAATCCGAAGCAGTTCTTATCTACGAGCACTTTTGTAAAGCATTTTCACTGTATGAATGTGAAAATGGACCACTGGGGCCTTCCTTCCCTTTCTTGAAGTACACTCTCACACAGACAATTGTGCTAATATATTTTATTGGGGCCTGAACTTCTGCGCCCTCAGGCTGTAATAAAGCTTTCCACCTGCGCTGAACGCCTTTCTTCTATCAAAACATAGATCAGATGCACGAGAGAAAAAGAAAAAGAAAGCAAACATACTGGCTATTCCTCATTAAAGCTGGTGTGTGGATTTTGTTCAGTATTAAAACATTTTCCTCTCACCGACACAACTATAAGTACAACATTTCTAAGTAGACTGTGTAGAGTGTTGCGCTTTCAGAATTACTGTGTTTGTTTGAGCCTAGAAAGTCTATAATACCTAGAAAAAGCTTTATGTCAGCATTCTCATTCATCTCAATGGCAGTTGCTAAGCTAGGGAACACTGCACACTGCAGCTTTAATGGGTTTGCTCACACAAAAATGAAATTCTGTCATTAACACTCTCATGTTATTACAAACCTGAATGACTTTTTCTTTTGCGGAACATTTTTGTTATATGTTTTTGTCTATCCAATGAAAGGCAAACAGTTGACCCATTGTATAACTCTTTTTAACAATATAGGAAGTAGTGTTGTAGTCAAGACCACCTAAACCGAGAGCAAGACCAGCTCAAGACCAGAGCAAAGACCAAGACTTTGTGTGGTTGAGACCAAGACAAGACCAAGACCAAGGCAGGGCTAGACCGAGTCAAGACAAGACCAGGCCAGCACTCCTCAACTTCTTTTAAAAGATCCGTACCTACTGTCTGAGAAATGTCTTATATTTAATCAATACATAGAATCAGAATAATACGACACTATAGAGCTTTTACCAATCAAATCACTAACAATAAAATTAATCTTTGTGTTGCAGACGTTGCACAGAAGTTGCATATGAATTGGTAAAATTACACCTGCATAAATAATGTTCAGATTAATTTAACATTAAAACATTAACATTATTTAACAGTCACAGAATCATTTATTCAACTGATTTGTTTAAAAGAATTAGCAAAACCTTGTCTAAAATTGTGTCTAAAAGTCACTTATTATTAACTTCTTGTTTATTGAACGTTTGTATAAAATCAATATCGCATTTGCAATCGCGCTCATATTCATGAAAACAGCTCTCTTGCTCTTGTGATATTACTTAATTATATCCTATGTTATATAAAAAAACCAAAATCTCATACAAATACGTTTTTGCGATCATATCTTAATTTTGTGGGCATTTATATACATTTTGGCCATTTTTGAGACATACTCAAATTTATTTTCATTGATTTTGAGCCCGGCAGTACAAAATAAATCACATTAGAAAGAAGTAATTGATTGCGTTTTAAGCAGTGCGTTCTACATCAAATCACCTTAATGATGCTCCGACAATTTAGTAATATCCTTGCAGTTGTGGTCTTGAACGGTCTTGAGATAAAATCCCATGTCCAAGACAAGATTGAGCATATATGCAGTCGATGCTGTCTAAGAATGGTCTTTAGACCGGTCTTGAGTACTTCAACACTAATAGGAAGCTCAAGATTGATAGCTATAACGATAATGATATAGATACAGTTCTAAAAATTATTCTGAATATAAAAGAATAGCAGAGTCCACACCACAACTATAATGATAACGGCACAGAGGAAAACAAATTTCCAGCTGAGAAAGCAGCCAATCAGAATCCATACTGCTTTTTACACACTCAAGCATTTAAAATGGCAGACGACATCACTACGTGTGCTAATATAATAAACAGATTTTGATATTGTTGGTATTATTGATATTGTCGGCTGGTGTGGATGCTAATATAGTTATTTTTATGTTTATATTCATTATCCTTAGTGTGAACAAGCCTTTACTCTCACTTTGAGGTTTTATCGATCAGGACCATCGCAACTCTTTCCCCGCCATTGATGGAAATTTTCTTCATTTATGAGACAACGCTTCCCCGCCATTAATGGACACTTCCGGTTTTCCGTGTTTTCACTGTAATATGGTAGAGGGATGACACATGTTCTGAAAGAGTACAGAATCTCCTGATCAAAACACAGGCCAAGAAGAAGCAGATACGATAGCGTATGTAAGCAGATGCATATGTAAAACAAAGTGATCATCAACATTAAACAGCATATACATCAAAACTGCCTAATGGTAATTCATTAATTGTTGACCCAGGACAAGCTATAGGACTGTGCAAGCTTTGGGGGTGTTGATGGACTCGATCTACTCCAGATATGTTTTGATCATCATTCTGAATCTGATCTAAATGAAGTTGTGGCAAGGTGGACGAGTGAGAGACATGGGAGGAGCGAGCAAGATCGTGTGCATGATTGAGAATGAGCTTCACCTGCGAGGCACACTGTTCTCGAGTCCTCTCATGAGGGAGCACGGAGGCATATAAGGACGAGCGACACTGGTGAAGGACAAGAGAGGACCAGGCCTGGATTTTAAGTTGTGTTTTGTTTACGTTTGTGTGTGTATGCGGCAGTCGACCGTGAGGGGATGCCGCTTTTACTTTCATTTAATTGATTTATTTTCTATTTTAAGTCTGTTGAACGTTTGCCGGTTCCCGCCTCCTTCTTCCCTGAACCTACAAACTCTACTGGTGCCGAAGCCTGGGAGGAAGGAGGGACATGCTTTTCGAAGAGCCCTCGCTGTTGAGGGGGATAGTGTTGCTGAGGAGGTCGGGCAGTGCGGGGAATGAAGACTGCGAGGTGCGCTGTGAGCCGGAGCCTGCTGCCGTCCGCCATTTAGGGGAGGAGCAGGGAGTGCGGGACTCGTTGCCGGCTCCCTTAATAGGAGGAGCCACCGCCGGCCGCCAGGGGTAGGAGGTGGATTGAGCCGTCCACCGAGCGTCCAATACCATCGCATGGCACCGTGAGGAAGAGCCTCTCGGCTGGCTGAGGACCGGGCGTCAGTGTGTCCGGGAACAGGACCAACATTTTTTTTTTCCTCTCTTCACTCTCTCGTCCGGTCGCTCTGGGGTCTCCGTCTCCCGTTCTCTCGTCTCGCCGGCATATATCCCCGGACGCAGAGATTCGGCTCCCCAGGGGGGGAGTAGGCATAGTCGCGGGGTACTCCCCAGCCTACGAGGGGTGTTGGGGTATGTGGCGAGGTGGACGAGCAAGAGACATGGGAGGAGCGAGCGACACCGGTGAAGGACGAGAGAGGACCAGGCCTGGATTTTAAGTTGTGTTTTGTTTACGTTTGTGTATGTATGTATGTGTTTTACTTTCATTTTATTTACTTATTTTATTAAAGTCTGTTGAACATTCGCCGGTTCCCGCCTCCTTCTTCCCTGAACCTACAAACTCTGTTACAGAAGTCTTTGACAAAAACGTGTTTTTTTTCACAGCTTTTTGCTCAAAATGTTGCTTTTTTTATTAAACTTACCCACATTGAAGTGTTGATAAAAAAAAAAAGAATGCATGAAGCTAGAATAAAACAGGAACTTTTGTTGTTGTTGTTGTTCTGTTGTCTGTTCCTCCTTTTGATATATTTCATGTTCAGATATTCATATAACAAAATATTGTGGGGGGCCATGAACATTTTGTGTAAATAATCAAAAATGCTGGCAACTTTTTTTTCAAACGCTGGCGGGGAAATAGTTATTTATTCTAACCCAGTAAAACATGTCTACACAAATACCCTCAAGGCCCCAGTATACAGTACTCATGCTGAAGATCTTTTTCGTTCTTCCCTTAGGGGTAAAAAGAAATACGTGACCAGTGGTATACTGTTAGCAAACATCCCAACGGCGTTTCAGTGTCTCTATCAATTAATTAGAACTTCAATTTCTACCATAAAGCAGCTCTCAAGTGTGTTTTTACTCTTGTCTGATCTCAACGGACTGAACAGAAGAAATGTATCAGAGAAAGTTTAAACGTCAAAGAAGGCGGAGCATCAGAACACACCTACCTATGATGTAATCGCCACGGACCAATGGTAGTTCAAAGGTGTTTAACAGCCAGAGCAAACTTTACAAGAAAGAGTTTTAACCTCCACACAAACTTTTTGGCCATATTTTTGGTCGGATTTTGCTCGAAGTATATATCAGGGCCTTTAATGTTTGACATAGCCTTCAGAGAAAAAGGCTCTGTGGTGTCCATTTGAGAAGCCACTCTGGATTTAGAGCAATTTTGAGCTGATATCTAACCGACTCAACCTAATTTCCCAGATGCGATGAGAAGTGTGTACATGTGAATGGCACAGAGCAGGTAAGGTGGAAAGAGGAAAAGGCCTACATACAGAATCATCAGCATATCCTTTAGGTCTGAGCTATAATTTGACAGATAGGAGAAACTATGCGCTGCATTTCGTCCAACGAGAACCTCTCAAGAGTGCATACTCAAGTGTGTCAATCTACGTCAGCACACATTGCCATCCAGCTGTATGGCTTTTCATTAAGATCAAAAGATGAAGGTGACGGCACACACTGCTGAGGAATAAAAGTCATTCTCATCAATCCCATCATCCTCTGCATGCCAGCAACCACAGAACTAGGTCACAGTTTGTTTCATGTGGCCCTATAATGAGACGCCCTGTAATTATTAATTGTCTTTTCTGAGCTAGATATATGCTTTTCAGAGAAAGCCCGCTCCTGCCCGCAAGTAATCGTTATAATAATGGACACGCGAGGCTTTTTCTCGCTCTTTTCTTCTCATTCTTTCTTTCTCTGCCTATTTTGTCATTCGTCATTCCATTGTTCATTGTCAGCCTCTCGGCATCGAGTAGCTGTGCTGTCATTTTCTTGCTCCGTCCTAGACCGCCTCGTTTTTTTTCCAGAACGGAGAGCAGCTGGAGTCACGGGAGCCCGCCTGTCATTTTAACAGCTGCAAATGCAGTGCAGGTTGAGTACAGCCACTACATTAAGTGGGCCGCATTACTCACACGCCCCCCCTTCCAAATCAAAGTCGGAATTAATGGGGAAAAAGTGAAACAGGTGCATGTGTGTGTGTGTGTGTGTGTGTGTGGGTGTATCACAGGTGAGCTGCCATACTGGGCGGACAAGGAATACCACAGAGACAGTCGAAAAGAGAAGTTCAAATGGAGTGTGATAGGAGGAAATGGGCAATTAGATGGGGAGTGAGAGTGAAGCCAAAAAGAACAAGGGACCCTAAAATCCCAGAGTAGTCATGTGTAAATGCATGACAGATGCTACCTTGTTTTTATTGCACTTTATACATCGGGGTCAAAAAGTCTGAGACCGCTTTTGGAAATGCTTCTATTTCCTTTTCTGATTTAATAGGTTTTTCAACCCGTTCTCACAGCAATTCATACATATTTTATGAGGTGGCAAAATTGTACGGCCTCACTCATACGATTTTTGCTAAATCGTACGTATTTTACGAGTTGCCCAATTCATATGATTTTGTACGAATTACCTACCCCTAACCCCACCCCTAAACCAACCCGTCACTTGGGTTTAGACAAATCGTACAAATTTGTATGAGTGAAGTTAGCCAACTCATAAAATACGTACGAATTGGTTGTGAGATAGCGTTGGGTTCTTACATACAAATTAAATAATTGAATGTCTAATGAATGACTGAATTTCAGAATGTCTTGATATTAGTTATTTCTTTTTTAAATGACTTCAGGACTTGATATTTTACCTCATACATTTTCATTAACATTTTCAATTTTATAAAATTCTACTAAAAGCTTACTTTGAATTCCACATTTTTATGTGGTCTCAGGCTTACTCCACTGTATATAAACTACTGTTCAAAATAGATTCAAAGATTTTTATTATTTACAAACGGTAATAATTCTTGTATTCGGCATTAATTTGATCAAAGGTGACAGTAAAGACATTTATAATGTTATAAAAGATTTCTATTTTAAATGAATGCTGTTCTTTTGAACTTTCCTTTTCATCAAAAATATCCTCCAAAATTTTTTTTGAGATGACTATTGGAAATACATTTATATTATTTTTTCCCCTTATTTTACATACAAATTATATTATCAGCACAGCAATTTATCAGCACAATTTCCCCCCCATCACCGTGTCCCTTTAGTGACTCCTTAGGTCTCAGACTTGTAGACTCCACTGTATACAGCCTCAAATGTCGGGGAGTAACCAAAGCGTAACTGATGCTACTTTTT